>NW_008606531.1:0-25992 GCF_000691845.1 Merops nubicus
TATTATTTGATTTTAATTTAATTTTATTTTTTCCTCACTTTCAGAACTTTTTTGCAGCGCAGAACGCTAGCATCAAATTATCTGACCTAAGTAAAAGTACAAATTTCCATGTCTTTTTTTTTTTTTTTTTTTTTTTTCTCATTTGGGTCTCTAGACTATAGTGCAAAGTAAATAAAAAAAAAAAAGAAAGAAAACTATAAAAAAAAAAAACAACACTGAGAAATTGGTGTAAGTACTAGTAAAAAAAAAAAAAAAATAAATGGAGACTGAACTATTCCCTGCCTCCATCTGAGGTTGTTCATGAACAGGATGGTCCAAAGCTACTTGTTTGCTTAATTCTTATGAATCACTGCTGGCTGGCCCATGTGTAGCTACTACTACAGTCTCCAGTGCTGTTCCAGTAATAAACTGCTTCCTTAGCACTGTCATCTCAACACATTTATATTTAGTTTCCTAAATTTCTGAAACTGTTATGATGAAGGCATTTTTATTTATTTTTTTTGCTTTTGTAACTGGGCCATGTAATGTCATGTGATTCTTTATACATCCATATTCTCATAAGAAATATTATTCAAAAATGTACCTTAGACTGCACCCAGGAACTGGGAAAATGCCAAATCTACTTTCAGAGACAAAGTTGTAACACATTTCACTCTTCGACCTTTTGGCATAATATGAGAACAACAGTAATCAAGGCAGTATTAAAAACCACAGCTGTAGGTAATACAAAGTGCATTTCCTGCATATAATACAAATATAACTTTAAGAAACTAAAGGCACAAGCTAACTAAATATGTATTACATACTAGAAATGCACAGTTCAAGGTAATTCTAATAGCTTCAAATATTTGTTTATAATGGATATTTAAAGCAGTTTGAAAATGATCCTCATTAGTGAATTGCAAAAAAGTATAATTGCTTAAAATATAAGTAAAATAGACTCTAATATTGACATCTTGGATCAGTGATAAAATACGTCATCACATTTATGAATGCACTCTCTATATACAATTCATAAATTATTCTTCCATTGATTAAAAGCATATTAGAGGCTCAAGGACTTGAAGGTCCGTTTTTAGGCTGGTGTGGAGGTATTCAAATTCTCCGTGACTGTATGGAAAGCTACAGAAATCAGAGCTGTCAAACCTGGATGTTGCCAGCTCCCAGTTCTGTACGTTAGTTACTGATGAGCCTGATCCAAACGTGTACGTGCAGATTTTGGTCCACGGGTCCCCCCGGCTGGGGAGCAGGGGGTGGTCTCAGGGACCAGGCTCTCCGGCCTGATCCTGCACCCACAAAGCTGTGCTGGGGCTCCCTGGGGAGCAGAAGGAGTCTGGGAAGAGATGCTACTGGTGTGAGGCTGAGACCCCAAGTCAAACCCCTGGAGGGGTGAGGTGGGGGGTCAGGTCTCAGGTGCCAGTTCAGGCTCATCTCTAACTTTGGTACAGTCTGCTCCACTTGCCCAAAAACAAGGGGAAAAAAAGAAAACTGGGAAGAAAGGAAGAAAGACAAAGAAAGCACTTTGTTGGCTCTGGTAAATATGAGCAGAAATTGTTTCAATCTATTTACCATGTCTGTTTGGAAAGAAATGTGCAATAACATCACTGTTACGGATACCCAGGCTCTATAACAAGACTTCTAGCTCCCTCTGAAAGTCAGGAAAGGAGATCTGCTTACCCTCACCCCCCGCCCTGTGTGCCCTCCCCACCTCCCCGTAACCAGGTCTTTTAAAAATGGCAAGCTGAAAGAAGGATCACCTACTCTGCTATGAAATAACAGTGCCAGCAGCGCATGATACCTTGGGAAATAAAAACTTCTGTCCATGCAATATAATGTTTTTCTATGTGCTCTGGATATTGAGCTGAAAAGTGAAGAGTCATCCCCAAAATGTTCTACGTTTATCAACATATTTACTGTCCACACTTAGGTTCATCAACTCCCAACCCACCAATCTTCTCCAGACTCCAAATAAAAAAGAGAGTAATACAGCAGGATTATTAATTTGAGATGAAAGGAAGGCGATGCCTAAACCCAACAACACTGCAGTTTCCAAATGACCTGGGAGAAGATGAGCCCTGGCCCAATGACTAGGGACAGGACTGATCCTGCACAGCTTGTTGCTGCACCATGAGGCCCTCTCAGCTGCTGGCCTCCTGCACAGGCCCAGTGCAGGTATAGGAAATTTGGGAGAGAGGCCCCCACGTGCAAACGCAGATGCGACGTGGCGCCCATCACTGAGTGGCCGAGAGGTGGCTACAGCTGGCCAAAGCTAAAGGCCACGTGGGGCAGCCTTCCACCTCCTGTATCCAACACAAGTTGGGTTCCCCAGGTTAGAAAACCCCTTAGATCATAGCTGTGAGAATGGCACGTGCGGGGTTGGTGAGCAACGACAAAGTTTCCATACACAGTCTGGTTTCTCTACGCAATCCCTTGAACTTTTGGGAGATCTCACTGGGATAAAAAACACCCGGTAAATACGGGTCGCAGAGTCAGGCTCTGCAACCTATTAAATAATTGGTGAATTTTTAAATCAACAACAACAACAAAAAGTTGTGTTTCTTGAGGAGGCAGCAGAGCAGCCCGCGGGGACGTGCGGGGCCACCCCGGGCACCTCGCCCGGGTCACTGCTCAGCTCTGAAGCTGCTTCTGACGTTTTTGAATACTGCCACACGAGAACTAAAAATCGTCACTGTCATCTCTCAAAGAGTCAAACGAACAATAGTAAAATACCATCTTCTGTCACATTTAAAGGCAGTTGGATATGTTTTTTTTTTTTTCCTCTATATTTATATATACAGAGTTCTGATCTAGAAAAACCAATACAATAAACCATTTTACGTTTAAAAACAGGCAGTCTTTGGTGACGCGAAGGCAGAGGTTTTCTTTGTTACCTTCTGCCTATTTCACTCTGTCTCATAAAGTGAATATTATTGGCACTGTCAGAAAGTTCGAGATACTGCTCCACAGACAAAACAAAATATCCATCGTAGCCTTGTACCCGCCCAGTGCTTAGAAGCTGCTGTTTCTCTCCGTCCGTCCACGCCCTGATGCCTTCTTCCCCTTCCTGCAGCCGCCGCTGCTCCCTAGTCCAGGCCTGGGCCACGGCCCGCTGCCTGGCGACCTCCAGGACGTGGTTCTTCTCCTCTTCCACGGTGGTGCCGTAGCGCACGTTGAAGCAGAGGGCGCCGTGCTGGAGCTGGATGTCGGCGAAGCGTCTAGTCCTCCCGCCGACCACCGAGGTCATCTGCGACACCGTCACGTTGACGCCGTTCTCCAGGATGCGCCGGCCTCCCGTGCTGCCCATCAGCGCCAAGTCCTCCTCCAGAGAGCCCAGCTTGATGAAGTAGTGGGTGTCTCGGCCCTCTATGGTGAAATGGAGGTTCTCCAGGTAGTGGGCGTTGTTGAGGACGGCGGCGATGCGCCGGCTGTCCTCGTTGGCCACACCTATAATGTCAGCGGTCACCAGACCGTCCTTGATGGCAAACTTGATGCCTTTGCCAAACACGGAAGGAACAGCTGCAAATCTGGGCTGCTTCACCCCCTCGTAGCACTTGCCGTCGCTGTACCGGGGTGTCATAGGAAGCTGGTCCAAGGATATGAAGTTTCGGAGTTGCTTTTGGAGCTCACACTGAATACCAAGGATGGTCTGGAAAAGAAAACACCGACAAAGTTTGCAGGAGAGGCACTGCTGTTCATTATAGTGTCTCACAGGCACTACTGATCTCTTAATTGCTCAGAATGGATCTTCAGCTTGTGTGGAAAACATTGTGCACCTCTACAGAACCTGGGTATAAGCTTCCGTATATAACATGATTCCATGCTTAGTCTCTATGCCCCTAGTTAAGTTCTCTGTAAAATAGTAGCAACAGTTTTTATAGCCTGTTCTTTAAGGAAAGCAGGCTGTGAAAGTCTCAAGACACTGGAACAACAGGAACCACTCAAGTACTCAAGGAACAGCAACTACTCAAGATCTGTAGATCTTGCCTCCCATTGAGGATAAAACCCTCCCCCACCCCAACCACCTCTTTGTATTTTAAGACTCTGCATACCATTACACTTTTTCTGTGCCTTTGTAATAGCTTCCTTAATAACTCAGTGACAATTTTACATGGACATGCTGCCACAGCTGGAATGAGCTCTGACCCTCCAGCCCCCTGCAATTTGTGCAGTCGTTTGTGCATAGAAAAAAAAGTGTGTTAAATGATATGAATGTGAACTCACAACATTTTATACTTCCAACTATGTTAGAGAAAGGCATCTTTTCTCTCTCACCTTGGCAAAACCATATTTCTTTGTTAACAGGTGCTCATATGGTCAAATGGAAACCATGAAGCTCTGTTCAAGAATATTGGTAATTGGTCTTGTTGCAGTTACACTGATTGCTAGACCCTGATAGCTGCTGCATGGCTCTTCTTTACTGAACGTAAGCCCTGGAGCAGGGCTGAGTTTTAGAGACACCCTCCTTACCAACCTACAGCAACATTTCTGTTTTCCTGCAACAATTATGCAAAGATACAGACTTGTAAAGCTGTTCACACCCTCCATGAGTTTGTGTCTCTTTGTGGCATATTTGCTAACAAAGATGAAAATCTGTTGATTTAATTTTTTAATTCCACAAAACTTTTGGTAGCTATTTAAATTGTCACACAACCGCTTTTATCCTTTTGCCTATCCTGCTCCTGAAATTTGGATAGTTTGTCTCTCAACAGCTGTGTTGCTAAAAGCTTCTCCTTAAAACTTTCCTCTGCTCTGGTGCCAGTACATAATTGACAACATCCAAGTTTCTAGAACTGTTAGACTGTATGCCTTGCCTATTGTGTTGAAAGATACAGTCACGTTACTTCTTTGGTGTTCAGTATTTTCTAATAAAACTCCTTCATTTAGTGTTGGAAGTAGCTGAAAAGAGTTTTTGCCAACCTTTCCAGGATCCCACTCTTGGGTTTTTGTTTGAAGCTGTAGAAGTTCGTATGTTGTCCCCAAAGCTTCTATCTCTGGTTTTGGGAATCCAGGTAGTACGTTGTGCAACTGGAAGCCAAACAGCTCTAGCCAACTTCCAATGTCTACAAAACAAAAAAAAGGGTGCTGGCAATAAGGGCACATAAATCCTAGAAAAAGTGAGTGTAGTCTGCAGAAATCCCAGCTATGCAGAACTAGTGATTTCACATCAATTTATGTTTTCAGTACTGGTTACAGCATTTATTGTAGCAAACAAATTACATGATTACAAAGCATAGCTATACTCAAATCAATAGTTTACAATCTATCTGTTTATAATGGAAAAAATTCAAATTAAGCTGCCTCTATTCTTCCCCTAATTTTAGCACTTAGGAAAGCAGCAGAAAACAACAATTAATTATTTCCTTGGCTACCAGAAAGGCAATAGAAAACAGATCAAGCTCAGTAAGATGTAATCTATTAAAAAAATGGCTTTGATACATATAAGATTAGAGTCAAAAAGTAACTTTAGATGCATGCAAAAGGTTTCTGGAGTCTTGAATCCATACCAGAATTTGACAGAAAGTTGTATTTTCATGAGAAATGTGTTACTTTTACCTGTTGTATACTTAGCAACATCTTGGATTCTGCCAACAGGGTAATTATTTTCAAATGAGTAGAGATTAAATGGTTGTGGGACAGCATTCAGGTGTTTCCATATATGATGATTCGGTGTCGTCCACCGACCAGCAATGACGTCATAGTCCCGCTGACCCAGATGCACTAATTTAGTAAGAGAATCATAGAGCCCTCCATGGAAACCAATGATAACCTGAAAATCTGGATTAGTGTCTTGGTAGATCTCCCCATACGGGGTGTACAAAATTTCTTTTATGACTTGGCCCCGGCTGCTAAATACAGCTAGAGGTGTTCCAGTGTTATCACAAGCGACATAATATTCTTCTCCACTGCTTAATTCCATTGCGATGAGATGACCTTGCAGATCATAATACAGGGATGTTATTTCCGAGCTGGTATGATTGTACAAGTGAGTAACTCTTATTGGGTTGGAGAGATCAGCGTAGAAGAACTGTAAGTGTTGTCCGAGGCTTGATTTGCTTGCAACTCGTCTTCCAAGGCCATCATAACAGTATTGCACAGTCCAGCCAGACACTTTGTTGTAGGCTTTGTTCAGCAGACCGTTAGAGTTGTACTCAAAGATCTCATTGCCTCTCTGCCTGAGAAAACCATCTTCATCCATTTTATACTGAATTTCCCCCAGTCTGGTAATGCGATCTCTCAGATCGTACCTCAGAGGGGTGAGGCGAGCACTGTTCCCGTGGCTCAGCAAGTTGATGTTCCCGTTGAGGTCATAGCTGTAGCGCCACTGGGTTTTATCATTCACAGACACAGTCTGAAGCTGACCATCAGCATCATACTCATAAAAGTATCTTGTTATATTGGCATCGACACCTACACGTATATCACAGATCACCATACGCCCCATGTTGTCATACTGGATGGTCATCCAGTAAGCGATCGACTTGAGAATTTCGTACTGTACTTCAATCACCTGACCGTTGGCGCTGAAAATTTTGGTGTGCTTCATCACCGTGGTGGTTATCACTTGGTTTAAATCGTAATTAATCACACTGAACTTTCCAAACTGTTCGGTCCTGCCGGAGACGTCGACGTAGCGGTAGAGATCTATGGGCAGAGGTGTCTCGTTTATCATGGCCTGCATGCTCGTCACACGGAAGTTGTTATAGCTGTAGTCAAACCTGGCATTTACGAGCCCTTCCTCACTGAACCTGAAGATCTGGCGACCAATGAGCGGACCTGGCCAAAACAAACAGGGGAAAGAGGACAAGCAGGAAAAATAATTCATTATATCCGCAGTCTACTGACCCTACAGATCTAGCACAGACAAGTGAACTCAAACAGCCCTGAGCTGTGACTTGACTGTCTCAGTAAACACCATTAGCTAAGAACTTGTGAGATTATTCTCTTACAAACCTTTATTAATGCTTGCTCTGCAAAATATTTATATTTTATTAACATTTGTTTAAATGAATGCTATTTTATTCATAATTATGATTTCTATTTACTTACAGGATAATCCTAAACTAAATTTATTTTACAGGGTGATTTGTGCCCTCATATAAACAGTCCTTCCGAATTTATGTTATAAACAGCGAAACTTGAAAATACAAACAATAAACCAACTTGATTTAGTATTTAGCAAATATCCACACAGTGTGGAATAAAAACAATCAAACACTGTAAGAGCTATTCCATAGCAAGCCATAAAAAGAACACTGTATTTCAAATGGGATAGCTATATATGCCTATGGACACCGAGATACGCACGCATATTTCTCTGTTGCAACATAAACTATAAGAACTTGTGGGCATAAAAATAATGGAATTTCCTGCCAGGTAAGCGCAGGATCAGGGCCCAGGAAAGTTTAGCAAAGTCACACAAACCTGTTTGCCTGTATCTGATGGTGCAGATGAACCCATCGTGCATTAAGTGGATTGTTTTAATAACCCCAGAAGACTCCTCGTAGGTGAAGGTGACCTGAGTGGTGTCGTAGAGGATCTCGGAGAGCCGGGACTGCCTGGTGTACTTGTAGAGGACCCTGCGCCCCGTGCCGGGGTAGAGGGTTTGCAGGAGCCGCCCGTCCCTGCTGAGGTCCTGGATGAAGGCGGCGCCGCTGTCGGGCGGGGTGTAGATGTTGCGGTGGTAGCCCACGGAGAGCATGGTCTGCAGGGCGTGGCGCACCATGCTGGGCATGGTCACCGACAGCAGGTAGCCCGACTGGTCGTACTCAAAGATGTAGCGGCGCTGGCTGTGCAGCAGCAGCATGACGGACTGCAAACAAAGAGCAACGGCAGCGTGAGTGCCCGAGCAAGCAGCCCCGCACCCAGCACTGCCCGCGGGCCGAGGAGAGGCTGAGACAACCGCCCGCCCGTGGAGGTGGCTCCTAACGGCTGTACGGCGCCAAGCCAAGCTTTCAGCTCCAGGCCTGGCCAGCAAGGTGGGGCAAAACACAACGAGAGCAATAATAAGTCTAGAGGTAAGGACCTCCAAACTGGAAGGCAGATGTGGCTCTCAGTAGCATTTCAGCCTCATGCTGAGTGGCTGTGTTGCTTTGAAATATTCAGGTCATCCTCCCAGGAAGCGAAAACAGAGGGAACCTTCTCCTCACACACAGGCAGAGCATCTGCACCAGCAGATGTTTCTAGGGGAGGTGGAAAGGGGAAACTTTCAATGTACAAAGCGTTCAGCTTTTATTGGCACTCCATGTATCTCTAGCACCTACCTACCCCTTTTTCTGTATGTCTTCTGTTAAGAGTGTATTGTCCCAGAGGCCACAGTGTCTCCACGCTTGCAGATGGATGAAAATAGTCTGCAGGTTCTTGGGTGTGACTATTTCTATTTCTGGATTTTAATGTTTACAAAGAATATAATTTCTACACAGGTACTTGATAATTGCCCTACGTTGGCTAATTGGGGCCAATGAAAATCTGTTTTGTTTGTTTGGCAGATGAATGTGCAATCGTGGCAGATATTTTTCTGTGCAAACTTAAAGTTTGGGTTCTGTAAAGCTTTTTACCAGTCATGTGCAAAGTCGCAAAGTACAAGCCACTGCTGAAACAAGTATAATGAAAACACAGAGCAAAAACGTACGGGGGAACTTTGTAGCCTTCCCCCAGCTCCAGTAAGTGGCTTGGCTGGACCAGAGCACTGCACATCCTTGTCACACTGCACAGCTCCTAGCTCATGGCCCAAACCTACCAGGAACATCAGCAGATTTAGGAGGTTTCTGCATGATTGACAGGTAATGCAAACCAAGCCTTATGAGAAGTAGTGGGATTGCTTTTTCATAGAGCACTGGGGAAAGAAATCAGAGGAAAAGGCTTTTTTTTTTTTTTTTCCTTCTAAGCTCAAAAACCTACTCTGGGAAGGAAACACTGAGAGCTCAGCCCTGCAATGTGTTAAGTAACACTGGCCCCGAGCCACTTGGCTCTGACAAATAACCAAGTGTTTATTCAAAGGCCCAAAGATAGACAGGCTGAGCCTTGGCCATCCTCTCCAGGCCCAGGGCCCCCCGCCCTCCCAAGGTGTATTTCTTCCTGCCCTTGGTGAAAGGCATCTGTCACCTGCACTCCAGCCAGGCAGCACCAGCATATGCCACCCACAAGTGACCCTCTGCCAGCCGGTGGCAGCAGAGCCCTACACTGATCCTCTTATTGCTGGTCTGCCCGGCATCTCTCACACACACACACACACTGTTTATTTGCTTTTCACCTTCAGCCAACAGTCCCCAGCCTGCAGTAAAGCACTGGCTGAACTCTCTGCCAGCACTGATGTGACGCTTCTCTCTCTATACTGCTCCCGAGCCTGTTTTTAAGTTGTCTGTCGTTGACAGAGTATGAATAACAAGATCAGAAACATCTCCAATATAACTCCAGAGCCCCCGTGTGCCATTTTTACAACGCTTTGTGGCTTCTCCACTTTTGTCCAGGATAGTAAAAAGATAGACAGTACAAAGGTTGGAGACTTAGTATCCTCTCTAGCCTATTAGAGGATACCATAAAGAGGAAAAAAAAATTCATTTCCAACTCATCCTAATAACATTACAATAGATTTTTCAACTACTCTTTGCACAAATTGAGTTCTAATTGTTTTAGAGGATTTCAGAGGGTAGCTCATAAAATATCCCAAACGGTGTCATTTTATAAAAGCAAGCAGAGCCTGGTCAACCACGTAAGGATGGATGTGGTGTGGTGTGTCGGGACAGCCAGTGGCAATTCCTCAGAGCTCTGCTGGGAACACGCAGTGATGCCGAGCATCACCACTAGATGTCATTTCTGTCCAACATACACAGGCAGCTCCTCAGCTGGTTTGTCTGGTGTAAAACAGCAGGATTTGGGAAGTAAGCTCCGAGCACTAGAAGAGGTAGAGATTGTTGAAGATATACAATGAACGCATCAAGTGCTAAAAAATTAAGGACAAAATAACTGTGAATTGGAAGCAAATGCTGTAATTGATTTTTTGATAAAAGGAATCATTGAATCTTACGAGGTTTCAGACAACTTTTAGCAATCATTACAGAATTAACACAATGAGTTATTGACTTTAATGGAGCCAGAAAATGATATTTCAATGTCTAATTTTGAAAGTGAATCTATCTTTCTTTGGCACAAGGAACAAACAGTGATGAAAGCACATTAAATAGCTAGGGGATTATGTCCACAGTGTGTATAGCTTCCAAGAATTGTAACAAGTTACAGCATAACCCAAGTCTGCCACTACCTGCACCAGTAAGCTTTTGCCATTTGCTTCCACAAGATCAGGATTTGGCCACTTGTGCAGAATTCTAGAACAGCAGCTTTAAGTTATATGACTTTATTTATAGGCTCATCATAAACTAAGAACAGACAAAGTGGTTTGGAAAGATAAGAAGCACACATCTTTCCAAAGTTATGGTCCAAAGGAAAAATAAAAGACTCCTCTGAAAACCACATTGCCCAAATTTTTGAAAGCTGTACTAAATGCCTGTTTGCTGGAAACCTGCAGAAGAGCATACAGACAAAAGAAGCCCTGACAAATTTATCTGAACCAAACTTCTGAAGCTTCTAAGGTCTGCCAATCTTGTTAACATGTGCAAGAACCATACTGCACGCAGGCAAGGGAGGAATCACATTTTCATGCATTCTCCAGTTTAAATAGTTGTGTTTTTTTTTTTTTCCCTCCCTGGGTTACGGTTAGGTTTTTTGAGGATCAGACTCAAATATATCCAAAATAAGTACAGCAATGTTTATCTTAAATGTACACATCTGGAACTTTTAGATATGTAAATAACTTCAAAGCGTCTGGATCTCCTGTGTGTAATACCCCCTATCAGTTTTACCTCACCTGCCCCCTCCCAGCCTTTCCCTGTCATTATCAGGTTCAGAGAAAATGTTCTGCAAGCTCAGGGTATATTGGATAGCCCAAGATTTTGGTATTTTTTTTTTAAAATATTTGAACAGCAGCTGTTTAAATACAATTTCACACTAGCTTCTGAAAGCTTTAAAAAGATAGATTGGATTTTCAGTTTTGAGAGGCAAGATGCTTCTTGAGATGCTCCTGCAGATGAATGAGACACTGGTTTCACTCTGTACAACACCTATTTCCCTATCTTGTGACCATTACCTATAGACATGAATGAGAATTACAATACTTGGGCATTTGAGACACAAAGTCACTACAAAAGCGGAGCACTAGCTCATTTAATATTAATATTTTCCATCTCCAAATTGCACTCCTAAGTACTGAAGTAAACTTTCTCCTCACAGGTTCAACCCCAGTGAAGAGGTGGAAGCCTGTACTCACTCATTTTGGCTTAAAAGAACTGCTTTTGTAGGGAGGAAACAGCTCCTTTTCAGTGACTGTTACATTTTGACTAGGTTATAGGGAGTGGCAACATGTTTTTCAGCAGTGAGAGTGTCCTTTGTTCACTTGAACTTGGACTAAGATGAAGAAGTCATTTCAACTTATGAATTAAACAAATTTGATGTGCTAAAAACTTTCTTTGGAATTAAAGTATGGCAGGTTTGAACTGGTGACACGTAAGGCTGAGCATGACCAGGGACAATTTTATCTAGTTATGCAATTGTACACATTTTCTGCTTAGAAAGTCTTAAGTATTCTTGCAAGAGATAGCATTATAACATAGTTCCCAGTATAACATCTATACCAAACCAAATATTTTTGCCTTGGTACACCAATTCACTTTTTAAATGATTTACCTTTTCTAAATACGTGTAACTCCATATTTTACCATCTGCCCATGTTCTGGAAATTATATTCCCACTTGGATCATACTCCATCTTCTCCGTCCAGGTTCCTCTCTGGATATAGGTGACTAATCCAGAGTGTGAATAGGTGATATTGACCTCATTGTACTTGCTGATGGGCGACCACAAAACTGGGCGTCCCGTCTGGTCGTACATGATCCGCAGGGTGAATTTTCGATGGTCATCATAAATCTTTCCTGTTCTTGTGACATGATCGAAATCAATGGAGAGCAGGTTTCTGTTGTGGGCCTGAGCACAAAGATATGGTAAGGTAAGAAAGCAGTGCCTGTGAATGACACCTGCCAGCATTTCTGGGTCAGCTCTAATCAATAGCTGCAATGGTTGAATATTATGAGGGACAGTTTAGCCCTTATTAAAGACAAGAAAATAGAAAAATATTCAGATGAGTAACAGGAGGACCAAGAAACAAAATGCTGCTTGCACTCAGTGCTATTATACTTTGCATTACCTGCAACTTCTGGTAATTCCCTGTGTTTTCAAATCAGAGTGACTTTGCTACAGTCTCTTTAATGTCTATGGTCCAACAGGAAAATGCAGAGGGGCAGCCCAGCTCTCAGTTTGAAATCATCTTCAAAGCTGAGCAAGACTCACGAGGAGAAAACTTATTTACCCAGTGCTTTCATCACCTACCTCCTTCCATCATTCAATCACTGGGCAATCATCATTAAACTCCATTTAAACCAGGGATATAATTGAGGGAACCATAAGTCATTGTTCATTGCCTTGTCTTCGTCCGATCGATGCTTGATGAGTTTGTATTAATCTACCGCATTTGATCTAATCACTTGTGTTAATCTATGCCAATTAATAAATTCCTTACAGCAGAGATGATGTCAGTGCAGGTGTTAGCACAGAGCACAGCACAGGGCTCGCTCCTCGCTGAGACCTGGAGCTAGAGCTGTAAAGTGAATCGTTAAAATACCTGTTTAATAATTCAAGCTGGGATCATATGGTGGCAGTGATTAGAAAGAGCATTTTTTTTTTCCCTTTCCCCTTTCTGTTTTTAGGTACAAAATAATTTGAAAATATAGAAGAAGCAGGTGTTCTTTCCTCAACTACCATTCCTGGGGTTTTATATACACATATGTCTAACTTTAATAGTGTTCATTTACAATAGCTGTAAAATACCCATACACCCCTGTAGACTGCTGTAACTATTACAATTTATGCTCTAATGATAGTTAAGGAGTCCAAGTAAAACGTGATGCTCAGTTCAGCTATATTTGCTGGTATACAGTCTGATGGATTAAGTTTATTATAATACATTTCTCTGCAAACTTCTTGCAATTTCTGAAAACAAACCCTCTTGGTGGTAAAATAACTGAAAAGCAAGCAGGGGATATACCCTGACTCATATTCACTTACTGTCTATGTACATGTTTAATGTTCTTATTGCTATTGTTATTATTATTGAAGAATGCAGTTAGGAGAAAGAAAATTGCTTGCAATCTAAATTTCAGGGACAATACAATAAATAAGAATGAAAACCAAATGGAGGTAGAATTAGCAGCGAAGCGGAGAGCAGCAGTATTTGAAAGCTTAGAGTTAAAATAAAGTTTGGGTGATGCCTTATATTCCACATTTTATGACTCATTTGTTTATTTTATTACGTTAGATTTAAGTTAAATTTAACACCCTTCTCAAGGCAAGACAGGATGATGCATGGGTAGCACGCCTCATTGCAATGCTGTCACTGGAAAGCTGACTTCAGATCCCACCGGCTTCTCAAAGGTGACTATTCCAACGTACATACAAGGTAGTAAAGAGCTCCTGTGAGAAGCTGGAGCTCATCTGTTCTCCCACAAGCCAGGGAAAACTGATTTCTGAAAGCAACGTCAGGTCAGCATTTCAGCTGATGAAAATAGGGATGAAAATTCAGATGACTTCAATAACAAAGTTAATAGTGCATAAAAAATGTATATTTATTATATATTTTTAAACATCCATTGACTCTACTTTCATTATTTGTACTGCTAAAATTTTGCCATGTAAATCAGCACATAAATGTGCACTTCTCTTGACTTTCAATCTCAAGCCTCAGCTGCCCAGGATGTGTAAATCAGACGAGACAATTGTATTATTTCCTTGTTTGTGTTTTGATTTGAGTCAACGTAAACTGACACAGGCTGGCAGAGGATTTGGTCCCATCATTAGCACTTGCTGTAAGACGGGCAAATAAAGGGAGATGATTTGGTAAATGCAATAATAAACATAGCTGTCAAAGCTGGTATCCACAGGACTTTTGAATTGAGGCCAGCAAATGAGTTCCTCTTCTGTTATTAAAAAAAAAAAAAAAAAAAAACAGGCAGCAAAATAAGTAAGACTGGCCAAGCATTCAATTTTCAATTTTGTAGATATTCAGTTCTAAAACCTGGACTGCCTCCAATGCCAAGTTCCTCTAAGTTATGCAGAAGCCAGGAGGGAACAGAGCTGCATTCTAATCAGTGTATTACTATGCATCATGCTTGTTGGTTTTAACAACAGCCTTTGCTTCATTTTTAGAAGTCAATTAAAGTAGCAGTTCAATTGATAAAAAAGAAGCCTTGCTAGATTAAGATTGATGTTAAAATGCCTGATTGTACATAGATTTATTATTAATACAAAATGCATACATGCCTACAGACTGTTTTATATACTTCTAGAAAGAGCTGGGGCTGGAAGTTCTGCACTTAAAGGAAACCTGTGATTAATTCCTGTTTCTCACATTGATTTAGATACTGAGAGAAAGTTAGATGCCTTTTCTAGCATTTCAGCTGACTTACTCACTTCTGCTCTATTTCTAGAGCAGGGAATTCACACCATGCACAAAATCCCACTTTTTAAACCCCAATGTTTCCAGCATTACTCTGAACGTGCTAACAGTGGCCTCTTTCCAAAGCTGGAAATAACAGTAGTAGAGTGACATGCTCGCAAGATGGTTGCTAATTGCAATTAAGAATTAAAAATATTAGAACCAGGCAGGGAAGAAAAAGCTTTCTTCTCTTCAAGTAGGTCATCCTTTATCTCCTCCCCAGCTACCTGCCTTCTCATTTATACCTCTTAGCAGCCAAAGCCGTTTGTTTCAATGATGGTATCAGGACTGATCTCTAAGTAACATTTTTAAACCTCATTTCTAGGCTTTTTTTTTTTTTTTCCCCTCAGAAAACTCTCCCATTGTGATGTTTTCTTTCTTTAACTGAGAGCTCCTGCAAGTCTGTTCATTTCCATTGAGAACTGGTCCAATCCCCAGAGCTCTTCATTACGTGTATTTTCAAAGTTCAGCATAGTTCTTTCTGTCCTACATTGCAAGCTTTCTAACACACTTCCTCTTGTGCCAGTCATGGCATATTAAGTGTTTAAAAACTTTCTGTTTAAAATAGAACTCCCTAGAAGTTTTCAGAAGGTCTCATCAGAATCTCATCCAGCATGAGGGCTTCTAATGATGCTACATTTTTTTTTTTTTTGCCCAGCAGTACTCACGTGTCAACAAGGAAGCCCTAAATCCCTTTCATTTTCTGGCATACTGCTTCAAACACACTCTATGATGGTATTTTTGCTCCTGCTGTCCTGCATATCTCCTTTAATCACCATGGAGAGAGAACTGTGTCTGGCTAAGTTCTGCTGCTCCTCTGCCTTCCTTGCCTGCAGCACTGTTCCAGCTCCTTCCACCTCCACCTCCTCCCCACTCCATCAGCATCCCATGCAAACCTCTCAGTGCTAGAGCTGAGCTGCAGGACCCACATATTTCACCTCTCCTCCAAAGTTCTTATTACTGGCAGTAACAGCCTCCATAGTCCATTTGTCCCTTTCTCTTGTGTCTATTTCCATGGTGTGTCCTCTGTGCAGAACATTCCTCCTCCTTTCCACTATCACATCCTAATTTCACGTGCTGTGCCACCAGGTTCTCTCCAGCCTTGCCCTGACAGTCCTCAGACAGATGGTCCTGGAGCTCAGTACAGTCAAGGGAAGGGAAAACACTAATACAGTTTTGAGCAGAGCTGTCCTTCTCAGTATCCAGGGACAATCCACAAGGGACAAGCCCACGGATCTTTGGTAGGTATAAAAAGACACAATTTACAGAACTAACAATGCAAGGGTCCATTGCTGTGATGCTAGCAAATACTTTTGGAAGGACAGAGAATATAAGGCAGCAGCACATTAAAATAATTCTTACACTTCACCTTCTATCCTCTCACTGGATGAAGGTGAAGGAGGAGGAGGAGGAGTACATGCATAGTTCTATGCACCAACAGGCTGATCCAGAGACAAGTCAATCCACTACTCTGGATGGCTTCAATGCTGCAGTATTTCAATGCATATTTTATGCCTCTACCCAGAATCCATTTAACCCTGACAAATTTGCAAATTTCCTCCCTTTTGTTTTTTTTTTGCCAGGCAACGTTAAGGATCATGCATCAGGAAGCAAAGATGAGTTAAAAGAACCTGGAATCAGTTTTAACAATAGAAACCACAAACTGCACAAGAGGAAAACTGTACAGGATGAAGGAGTTATATTAAACAGAACTGTCATGAACGACTTGGCCCTGGGAAGCAGAAAAGATCACTGACTGCATCCTGTCTGTTTACAATTCAGAAGATCATTTAAGCACCAAATCACATAGAAATCAATTAATTAGGCAATGTCAGCCACGGAGACCGTAGTTTGGATCCTGCCTTCTTAACACACATTTGCCACTGTAAGAAGTTCTGCTGCCTTTCTAGTCAGGGCTATGACGACTCCACCAGGCTGGAGAGTAAGCAGTCAGAAGATGGGCAAGAAAAACTAAACTAAGCTTTTCCCCACTTGCAGGATCCTAATAAAGTAACTGTGAAATCTGAAAAAATCTGAAAGATGTCCTTTCGAATGGGTGTTTCACACTGGCAGTAGCCAGTCTAGCCAGATCATCCAAGGCTTCTGACTGTGATTGATCAGTGCAGTTGAAAACCAAACAGATGATAGACTTAAAAAAGATATATAGAGCCTCATAAGCAAAAGACAATCCAGAGATTTTAATAACCATCTCTATATTTTCAGAGCTAACAGATGTACCTTCAGAGATAATACCTATCCAGACAGGTTGTAGTTAAAAATGCAGTGTTTTTAAGGCCAGAATCCCCAGTTGTACTACTAGTACAGGCATTTTAAGGGGTATTCATGTGAAAAACAGAACCGGTTTTGCAAAAAACCTGTTCTGCAAGGTAGCAATCTCTCTGAGCCTTAGTGTTACCTAATTAAATGCTGAATGTTGACCATCTGTCATTGTAATCTGTGAGTTCTCCTCACAGATAAAAATAAACCGTGGATGCAATGTTGAAGTAATTCTTTATTAGAGCCATAGTGTAACCCAGGCAGAGGGAGGAGGGGGTGTGAGGTGTGTGGTAGAGGGCACAACAGACAGCCTGGATACACGAGGAGGATCCACATGGCTCTGCCTTGCAGGAAGCACTGGCCAGGACACCCAAGGTGTGCCCAGCGAGACCCTCTGCCCTAGGCAGAGTCTGGCACCTATCATTTCCCCCAGAAGGAAGAAGGTTGAGAGATCTGAGAGAGGCAGAACGTGGCTCCAACTCTGCTGCTGTGCCAGAGTAACTACGGATCGTCCTTTGCTCACAGCTTCTTCCAAAGCCATAATTAAGTTCTTAGTTGAAAAAGAAGAGGAAGAAAAAATGTAATTATGTCTTGAGGTCAAGTCTCACAACCAAAATCAAACAGAGATCAAATGTCCCTGCCAGTGTCGGAGGAGTTTGGTTTTGAAATTCATGGCTGGGGTCCACCATTGATACAAACTTTGCATTGCTCTTCTTACAAAGTAGAACATTTTAACATGATTTTGGCTTAAAAGGGAACACTGCACTTTACACAAGAGGAAGCCTTACCCTTAGCCTTCTCTCAAACGTGGAGATATTGCCTTTGGTCTGCTCCCTCCTCTGCCTCCATTCAATGAGATTCGAGTTGTGCTCTCCGGGAAGGGAAATGTTGCACTTCCCTAAAGTGGGACTGACAACCCCTGCCAGAATATGAGGCTCCGTGTTAAGCGTAATTTCCATTCCACTGGCAAAGGTGACTCTCAGAGACCCATCTGGGCTGACCCGGTAGATGTTCTGCGTGTTATCTGTCAAAAAACAACAATCAAAAACAGGGAACAGAGAAGAGTTCAGATCTCCAGGTTTACAAAGCAAACGGTAGGTGCCATAGGGCTTTGCTTGTCCCTGAGTTACAGACAGCTGAACATACACCAGCTACAGTGTGATTTTTGCAGCCTGTGACCTCCCGGCCTTCCCATGCCTAAAGATCTTCCTATTACATTTGGCCTGATGATTTCCACTGTAAAGATTTCCTGCAGCAGGAACTTTCAGCTTAAAAGTATGTAAATCCACAGGCTGGGTTTTGACCACTGACATTCTGATGATTTTAGCACGCTGGGATCTGTTAAGAGGATAGTGTACTGCTTGAAGGACTGCAATGAGTGTCTGAAGTCAAGCATGACAGCTGTTTTCAGAATGCCTAGGATGATGATCAGTCTCCCATTCTGTCCCTTCTCTACAATCTCCTCCTCTTCCTCATCATCAGCAGGACCCTGGGGTAGAGGCACAGTGATGATCAGTCACGAGCCTGAGGCTTGGTGGAAGAGACCCCACTAGTTTTGCAGAGATATGGAAATATGCTAATTATATGAAGTCATCATCACAATAGGTATAATACTAAGTACAGCTGTTTGTTTCTGGCACTGCCCATAGCATGCTAGCACCTTCCTGAGACAGAATTCTTGGTAACATATCAACTTTGAAAAGTTTCAGATTTAAGGACAGACATACAATCAGGCAGTCAGTAGATGATGCAGAGAGCAGATGGGGTCACTTGGACAAAGCCTAAAAGGAGATATAACAATATAATTTAATTATTTCCACTCATTCAGCACTGTCTCTGCAATGTGGTAATGAAGAGGAGTTAGTGAGTGTCCTCTGAGGTGAGCTCTTCCTATTTCTTTCTTATAGATAAATGTGAGAGGAAGAAAGTTCTGTGACTTGCTCAGAGTTACAGAGCTTCTCCAGAGCAGACCTGGAAGGAAATCAGAGAGCTATTTCCCAACATCTGCTCTCTCAAAGCCTGAACAACCCACTAACAACAAAAAAAATCAATGAGGAGAAAAAACCCCAGATCAATCAAACTATATAAATCCAGAACTTTGGTGATGAACCTGCAAAATTTGGAGGAAGACACTGAGGAACTTCCATTGAATTATTCTCAAGAAGCATGATGTTGGCAGGGTAATACTGTGGTGTTTGCAGGAGCTGAGTTAAAAATCTCATACCAAGGCAGTCACCAGCAGAGGTGGGCCATGCTTTCCTCTCTCCTACAAGCACCATCACTAGGACACAGCACTACTAGAAAAAATCACAGCATTGGCCAAAGAAGGCATATCAGTGCTGAGATGTCAGGGGAACATGTCAACTCTTCTGGGCAGTACTTCTCAGAATGCCAAAGCTCAGTGTGTTATAGGTCAGTCAAAGTCTATCAGATTCTGAAGCAGAAAGCAGCACGTAAAGCCCAGAGACATCAGAGATTTCAATAACCTATCCACTGAACTCTTCTAAGAGGAAAAGAATACACTAGTTTTTTTTTCACACTGATACCCCAGGAGACCTGTAAGTAGCTATCAGCTCTGAAGCAAGGAAGAAACAAATGAACCAGTTCTAATGTCTGGTTTTGGCAAATAGTTAAGAATGCAATAACATCTAGTGTTCGAAATGTAATGAGCAGGGAAGAAATAACAGACATGCTTTAATTACCTTGCTTTAACATATATATTGTAGAGGTAGCTGAGAAGTTTGTGGCTGTGATCACATTCTCCCTGTTTGAAGTATCAAGTTCCACTCGTGTGAGTTTTTCAAGGTCGCTGTGGAAGCTGCTGACCTCCCCAGTTGGGAAGGTCGCGTTGGTCAGGTGGCCATCGGAGTCATACCTGCAAGAGATGGTGTTAAAGAGCCATGAAAATACATCACTGTTGTCTTCTAGATAGTCCTAAAAGAGGAAAAAAAAAAAGAAAGAAAGAAGCACTGCCAGTACTGTGCAATAGGTAAAAAAGCAGGAATCGGTCCATTTATTCACTCCAAATGCGTTCATCTCTTAATCCAAATTCTTGTCTAGACTCTTTTTCAGTCATGCTGGATGAAATGCAGCTGAGAACAGCACGAGCTGCTACCTCCATGGCTCAGCTTCTGCCAGAGGTTTCAGTGCTGTGCAGATGGTCAGGGATGTGATTTGGAAGGGCGGCCACTGGAGGTCACTCCGTGTTCAGGCAAAAAAACCACCCCCAAAAAGGCGTTTTCTAACCCCTAAGTTTAAATAAACCCAATTCTTAGATTCTGCAATGCTTAAAAACTGCCTTTTGTTGCTGAGGTGTGAAGTACATAATATGAATGGTGAATTTAAAACAGGGACCTAAAGCGTAACAATAGCAATAAAATTAGATTGAAACTTGCAGCCATTAAGTTGCCCACATGGTTTTCACTCTTGTGTTACGTTTCCCACGGGCCTACTCAAATCAGCAGAAACTTCTCATCACAAGTAACAGCACCAGAATCTAGAGCACCACATTTCAGATCACCTAAATTTCATCAGTGCTGAAGAAACTCTTTTGGTTTAAGGTACTTTTTGTGAATTGGGCCATGTTATGGAAAAGTCAGTAAGGAATGCAGAAGCTCTGGAGCAGTGTTTCTAACAGGCCTTTGCAGTTCTACAGCTTTGTTCTTTCTGATGGTTTGCATGGAAACCAATGCAGAACTTTACTTGGTGCTTGATATTGTTTCATAATAATGCTTCCCATCCTAAAAACTTATTGATGCTAATTTAGTTTTATTCATCTAAAACATCTCACTGATACTGCAGGTGTATTTGCATAGGTAAAACTAACTAATGCTCATAAAGTAGAAATGTATATGTGCAGGTAGGAAAGCATAATAATTAAGTTTTCCTATCTCCTCTCATTGACAAAACATATCCTCAGCTACTCTGTCAACTGCCAAGGCTCCACTGACTCCAGTGGAAGTCTTCCAATTCTCATCAACAGAAGCTATGTCCTTCACTTCAATGTGTTGGCAAAACTTCCTTAGGAACTTTATTTCCCACTAATTAGTTGGACAAAATCTATATGTCACAAGAAGTATTACAGAAAAAAAAAATCAGAATTTTTTTTTTATCTTCCCCCAGTATAAAAAAAGAAAAGTAGAGCAGATGTTCTTTCCAAATGGAACACTGGAGAATGAACTAGTGACCACCTTGCGGGTTGTTTGCCAAATAAATGAATCAAAAGCTAAATACAACGTAATCTCAGTCCCTCACCTCCTACTCCCCTAATCTACATCATGTGACTTTTTCACACTCTACCCTTACGCTGGTTCCGTGCAAATTGACTGAGTGCCACACCCAGTGATTAAAATTAGCTCAGATCATTACTTTTCATCATTAGAAAACTCCATGAGCATCAGGCAGGTACGTTTCATTTACTGCTTGAACAAAAAAAAATGTTTGCCAGATTATTTGGATTTACTACCATGCCATGGGAAAATCCCCAAAGCAGGAATTTTTTTGGAGTAAATGCAGCCAGTTTATTGTAATGTAGTTGTGTACAACACTGGGGATCCATCTTTGGCTGAGGACCCAGTTGTGCTGCTGACAGTGCTGATGGTGAGATACCAAAGTCCCAGTGTAGCTGAGAATGGGATAAACTGCCACTGGATGGCTGGGCAGACACAGCACTGAACTGTACTAAGACCAGAGCACAAGCCAATGGACTCATCTATATGGTCCCACCGACTTTGAGGAGAACATGCAGATTAGTGTCTCAGTAATGATTCCACATCGTGACCATCTAAAAGGTTGGGTTTTTTTAATTGCAGATTACTCCAAGTAACCCAACCCTCTGAAGACAGGTTCTGCCACCTTTCACATGATGAATAGTAGCACACTAGGACTCAGTTCCTGCAGAGCAATGTCTTGCCCATACTAATAGGGGCAAAGTCAAGACATATTTCTTAATGTTAATTTGGGGCCCAGTTATGCCACTGTTAATCATGTCAGTGACCATTTAATCATGCACATAATTGCATTGATTTCAGTACGCACATGAGGAAGTGCTCACCAATATCTGAAATACACACTTGGGGATATAGCTTCACAATCCATTTGCATTTCTATGTGTAGCAGTTAAGAGTTATATCATTTCAAAGGGAAAGCAGTCTAATTAATTTTTTCAGAGAGAGTTGTTTCTTGCAGGTGTTTTCTTGTCCTTGATTTAATAGAGGCCCAGTGCTCCCCCTCCCCTCTTATGGCTTTAATGACACAATATTAAAAAAATCTAGATGGCTGAAAATTGTACATCAGCTATAATTTTATGCAAGAGCTCCTTCAGTACTTTCATTCCATCAGATTAGAGGAGATGGATGACAAGTACTTTTGTAGGTGGTTTTCTACCTCTTAGTAATTTCCCTCTGTGAGTGAATCTGACATACAGGTAGATGTTCTGAACAGTTCATTATCTTCACTCATATTCCCAAATACGTGTGATACGTGTTGTTAAACAAACTCATCCCTATTTCAGCTTGACAGTGCCATGGGTTGAACTTTTGGATGTGAATGTAGATCTAGCTTAAACAGAGAAGATAATTCCAAGCAATTTGAAGGTTATCATATGGTAATTCTCTTAGATCTGACACCGTGTTCATATAGGACTCAGAAGCAATTCTCATATAAGTAAACCCTTCAAAAAAATCTAATTCTCAAACTGAAATTGGTGTCAGTTCAGAATGTGTCCTGTCTGGAAAATAACATCTGGTTAAAGGATAACTAAGGACCATCGTGTCCCATGACCTGTTTATGGCAGAAGGTGAGCAGCATCTCCTGAAAGGACATCTACTCATCACAGCCCTGGTTATGGTCAACTGCCCTTCCCACTGCATCAGACTGGGTGACATTCTGTGTATTAGTTGTTCAGGAATTTGTAATGTACTATGAAAACCACTTAAAATATTGGACTGAACATAAATATTAATGATATGACTTCACCAATTAGTTTTGCTATTGTTTCTGTAATGCTAATAACTGTAATCATGTTAATTTCTGATGATCTAGACTGGCAGAAGTGTGTGGTCAGGCCTGGACAACTTGAAGCATCAGTGAGGACAGTGTTACTTAGCCTGCAGTTAAACCTGTGAAAGTATGAAAAGCTGTTGCATTCAGCAAGATTTCTTTGTGTTAATTCTGTGCATCATCTCAATCCTTCCATGGCACAGGTATTTCTTTGTGAAGAAATCTACTATACACACAATAGGATGCACTTGCAAGCAGGTGATGTCCTTTAAAGGATCTTACTAGGCATGATTCATGCTTGAAAAAACAACTTTGCCAGAAGACAAGGGGAACAAGCAGCAGTTGTGTGGAATGCTTTACACTCAGCACCGGCAGGACAGAGTAAGAACACTGAGACTGAGAAGCACATGACTAAAAATAACCTGCTCTAACAGTCAAAGCCCTGCAACAATGCCTGGTGCTCAGCGTTTAAAGAACTAACAGGCATGGCCTGGAGCTACTGCAGAAGCTCTTTGAAAATGTCATTGGTCCATGCTCTGGATTGATGTCATCCTCAAGCAGGGATTTGAATGGATCACCTCAGTGCTCAAATTATTATCAAGAAGCTTATATTTTAAGTTAGTTCTGCTTAAGAAAGGTTATACTCAGATCAGTGTTTAAGCAGCACCAGGACACCAGTGAGCTTTGCCTTGTTGCAAGATCATTTCAATGTGTATCAATAGACACCTGATAACGGGAACTGAACCAAGAAGGCCCTCTGTGGTTTTGTTTTCCCACATATTGTCAAAAATAGCCTTCTCTGATTGTTTATATACTCACGTCCACCCTAAAAATTTAGTCTTTGGCAGAATAATCAAGGGCAGGATGGAAAAACATCCCATTGAATAAAAAATCCCACGCACTAGGCAGCAGTTATTCTGCTTTTATCCTACTTCCATTTTAAGAAAACTTAACTCCAAGAACCTGTAATGCTGGTGACTCAACTACCTCTTCAGGTGACCTATGCAGTAACTTAGTTCTCCTCGATGTGTTTTCTGTTTGTACCTCACCTGGATGGATTTTCATTTTAGTTGTTGACTAAGAACTCCTATGCTCCACAGAAAGCTGGCATTATTATCCTCCTTGAAGACTCTGAACTACCACTGCAATGTTAGCATAGGATTTCCATCTACCACTTGTCACGTTCTCAAACAGGCATTATGACACTTAACTGGAAATAATGAGATATCCTGATACATCACACCTCTTTATAAATAAAAAATGAATTTTTTTCTTGGGTTGTTCTCTCTCTGGGACCAGATTGGGATGTTCTGACTGCACCTCCAACTGTCTTGTCTTGCTCTTTAGAAGTCCTGTCAAAGGACTCCTGAAGGTCTTTCTTATGAGGCCGTTCCTACTTGCCTTTTGCTATGACATATCCTTTTGCTATATCCTCCTCCCCTGCTGATAGACAGGTTCACTCTTGTCTTTGAATATTCCTTCCACCGAGATCCTCAATTTCCTTTGCAATGCTCCCTTCCCTGATGAATATGCTAATTTTCTCCTTGCCTTCCTCAGGAATTCTGCAAATTCCTGACTCGTATCACAACTTGCCTCTACTTCTTCAGTTACAAAAAACCCAGCAATCCTATTTTGATTTATAGAAACAGATTCACAAATGAAGTATCATTTCAGGCAGCTTCTGCTACACTTACTGGGCACTACGTATGGAGCTTGTACGTTGTAAGTTGTAAATGTTAGTGTTTCATTTTAAAAGCTTGTGCAACAGCACTACTTGTCCCTTCTGATGGAGTGTTAGTAGCAGGGTGTCTTTTAAATTACTAGAATTGACTAAAGAAATGTCAATATTCATTTAAAATAGGGTTCCTTACAGCAAGCATTCAATGTCACGGACTTACTCATACACAGTTGTCCACCCATTCTCATCGCTCTTGGTGGCCAAAAGCCCCGTGTTTCCAGGGTACGTCATCAGAGCCAGGTTGTAGCCTTGGGCATAAACCCTTTTCAGAACCCCGTTGCTGCTTATTGTCAGCCAGTACACCTGGCCCCCCGGGACCACGACCCAGAGGGGCAGCCCGCTCGTGTCCCTGCGGATGTGGACCGAGTTCCCGTTGCTGCTGGTGATGGTGCCCACGTCCCCGTCGCCGCTGTAGCTGAAGTTGTAGATGTAGTCCCTGGTGATGAGGTTGAGCGTGTGCAGGTGGGTGCCGTTGATGGTGAACTGGTAGAGCTCCTGGTCTGCTGGCGAGGCAATCTCATACATGTTGGTGTCACTGAGGTGAGCCTTGTTTCGGCTGACGGCTCGGATGCGAACGTTGCCCAGGTCTGCTACGTACAGCGTGTCGTCTGGGGAGACTGCTAGAGAAGAAGGTGCTTTCAGCTTCGCATCTTTGGCATATCCACCGTCACCTGGAGGAGAAATGGTAATTTGGGTCATCTGTAATATTCATATTTCAGCTGATCCCCTAAGCCCGACACACTGCATCTCCTCAGTATCATTTACAGGTCAATAAAACAGTATCTTCTTCCAACTAATTAAATCCCTATTATCTAAGGTTGGTGCAATTCTAAATCAGACTCAATGAAGACAAACAAGAATATAAATGACCTAATTCACAGCACTTTTGCTAAGGACAAAACCTTGCTGCTCAGGAAAGCTTTAACAGCAAAATTGTGAAAGAAAAAAACAACGTCACCTGAAGTTTCAGTTTCATCCCCTATTTTTTGTCTGTTGGCATGTAGCTGAAGTAGAATCCCATTATAAAGGAAACAAAGAGAAGATAAATCCCAGTAATTCAGCTAAAATGACACTGAAGGAAAGATTAGTGCATACTTACTAAAAACTCAGCAGTAGAGGAAAACAAAACCAAGAGCCAAAAAGTGCCATGAGAAACCACCCCTTCCAATATCACTTGATAATTTATTTGGTTTGTGTATCTGAAGGTTTGAGGGGAATATTTGCATTATAAGGGGCTGTATCTGCATATCAAAATGACTTTATAGGACCAAGACTTTCTCAAGTAGCAAGAAAGCATATTAAGCCTCACTCTTAGGGAAGAGCACACTACTGTTTGTATTGCTCCCCTTCCCCTGATTGAGAAATGAAACCTGCTGACCGA
>NW_008606531.1:26023-46014 GCF_000691845.1 Merops nubicus
CTTCCTTGGAGATGGACAAATGAGCTGATCCTTCTGCCAAGCTGCTCCTGCTTTTCACCAGCTCAGCCCTGGCACAGTCATTAGATTTGTCACAGTTTTTCATTTTTCAGCACTTAGGGTAGTCTCCCTCACAGGAACCCCAAACAGGATTCTTCCAGCACTGCTCTCCCACAGCTTTAACCAAACCTGGCAGCACTTGGCAGTGCACAGGGGGCTTTGATCATCATTTCAATGCTGGGGCAGCAATTCACCTGCTCTAGAAGACCATTTACATTTTTTTCCCTCCACTCTTGACATACTTAATGTTTTCTTGTCAGTAATTAACCTTTACTTGAAGTGAGAGGATTAAGAATTATGGTGGCATTATAGGGCTGAGCACATTGGTTCTTAGAGGTGACAAGATGACAACATACTGCACACCTCTGTGTAGGGGAATGCTGTCCTTTGTCCCAGGATGAAATATGCTTTTATGAAAGAAAAAAAAAAAACAAACAAAAAGCACTAAGGAATTTGTGTTGGTGCATGCAGGGGAGAGGAGATGTGTTGCTGAGGATGTCCAGTGGTCCAGTGTGGGCCTGGCACTGGCTGTTTCAGTTTGAAACACATGAAGCAGAAGAAATTCTGAACATTTTTAACGTAACTTTGCTGGTTGTGCAGCGTGACACAAGCAAAGAGAAGACACAAGCCAGCGTTCTTCATTCCATGTGAAACACTTTGGGGCTCTCCTTAGTGACAAGGGCTGCCTGATCTGGTAGCATCTGCACTGGGGCTGGTACCACCCTCAACATGGGCACACATAAATGACACAGCGTGGAGCTAATTTTGAATGTTGTGCAATCTCTGTATCGAAAGAGGAAAAGCTAAGCCCACCCTCAGGTTCCTCCAGGGCCAGCTGGAAGACTCATGTCTCTGAATCCAATGTATTAAATCCACCAAGAGCTGCTGATAACGTTCTCAGCTTTCCAAGGAAGCTCATCTCTCCTACCCCTTGTCACTGTGCTAATCCCCAGCTGTGCCACGGGATCTCAGCAGGCAAGAGACAGGAAATAACCAGCACCTCCTCACCTGAGAAACAGTCACAGTTAGGGTCAATCTTGCAGTCACAGTCCGACGGGGCTCCCGCGATGACAGAGATCTCGCCATTGGTGGTGACCTGCTGTATGCGGTTGATCTTCCTCTCATCTGTCTCTGCAATGTAGAGGATGCCGCTGTGAGAGACGGCGATGGCCCGGGCTGACTCCAGGGTGGAGTGGATGGCCACCTTGCTGACGATGAAGTGGTCGATGCCTGGCACCTGGCAGTGGATGGGGCGCCCCGCCACGATCCGCACGCGCCCGCTCTCGGAGATCTGCAGGACGATGTTGTTGTCCAGGACGTACAGGGAGTTGTCCAGAGGGTTCACGGTCAGGTCTGTTGGCCACTCCAGCCGCACCTGGGAAAAAACATTAAGGGAAAGGCAAGGGAAAACCAAAAAGAAAAAAGAATGATGAAGACAGTACGGCAGTTTCACTCAACCATCTCTGATCACCACATCATTGAGGCACATCGAGGCGATCAGTGGATTCACCCAGAACTGCTTCTCCAGTGTGTCCCTTCAGCTGGGTTTGGCAGAAGAAGTTTCTACAAACACATTCTTATCTGAGGTCCAGCTCCAGCTTGGAACAAAACTTGATTTGAAAAGTAATTTGGCACCCTCTGAGAGGTATTTGCACAAGTCCATTAAGATGGGAACTGTATTATACCTATGCAGTCATGCAAGTAAAACCACACACTCCATGTCACACAACATCAGCTAGAAAATTTTCCAGGTCTGAATGTTATTGTTCCAAGGTTGCAGCCAACCCTGGCAGAGTGGAAAGCAGCTAGAGGTTGTCAATGTCCTAACACTTTAATTGACTGTTAGTACAAAAGCAAAATGACACACTAGAAGAGTATGACACATTTCCCCAATTTATTTACTAAGCAAGAAATGTTAATAAGACTTATATGCTGTAAGAAATATAAGCTCGTTAATTCTTTGTAACACAATAATAAGCCAATATATAACAATTCACATGATACAGTAGCCAAGCTGTAATTACTTATAATGAGTTTGCTTTGTGAATTCAGTATTTCAGCCACGGATTAATTAAATTCTTCATACTTAAGATGAGCGTTTTGCCTCTTTCCACGCAGGTGAGAGTGCCAGCCAAGCAAAGCTGCCAACCCACGCTGGAGGAAACACCAGAAGAATGACCTCACTCATCTGATACCTGTTGCATCAGGATCTGGAGGAGTTAAACATGCTCCAAATTAAAGGTGGGGCCGCCTGTCAACCTGAAAGACAACCAGGATGTAGGGTGCTGACTGGAGCACATACTGGCCACAGCTTCAAACTCCTCCTGTTGAGAAAGCTCGAGAGGCAGTGCAGGATCACTGAACTGGGAAACAACCACCAGGCAGATTGGTCTCTCATGCTAGCTAATGACCCCTGGAGGATTTGGACTGCAGCTTGGCTATGGGAAGGTCAGATAACAACTGAGCCAGAGACTGCAAGGCAGCCTATTTCTGCCCGTCTCAGGATGCTTTGCTTGTTATCCTTTGTGAAGATGGCTGCTTTTATCCGAGTGGAATTTTTCTGGGCTAAATATTTCACTCATCAGAAGAGGATAAATACCAGGGTAAAATGGAACAGGTTCATATGCTTTCTATGTCACAGACGCTCCTATTATTTCACTTCCTGATTTTCTTGCTGGTTTTGCTCATTTTTCCACTGTGCTAATTAAAAGATCTATGAATGTAGAGACTGCAGATGCTAATACAACGCTCAGCACTGAGGAACAGCATATGGTGGAGTGTGTGGCCATCACAAGCCACCTGCTCGCCTGGGGTCAGCTCGGGAACCAGGCTGGAGGCCAAGTCCTTCCCTTTGTCAAGCATCAGTATTTCCTGAATAATCTCATTTCCAGAAGTACATTGCTGGTTTGGTAACTGACGTTTGAATACAGTGAGGGCATTGTGGCTACCACGCCTGGTCCTGCGTGGCTCCCTGGTGCACCACACGCTTACAGAGGCTCCGGGGCGATGGAATCCCTCCTTGTGCACAGCCCATTCCACCAGACAGAGCAATAACTGCCATCGAGACTGATGCTCTGGCGTTCAAGATCTCTTCCGAAGCAGGTGGTGGAGTCCTTCTAAATGATGATAAATGTGGTGAAGCAGTTGGAAGCAGATTCATCCCATAAAGGTGCTGGTTTCTGTACGTGTGGGGGTCTGCCCGGGTTCCACCTGCTGTGCTAGGGCTGCTTCACACACTGCTGCTAGCTCATGCTTCAGCAGAGAGTTCTCTGGGACACCAAAGAGAAATCTTCACTTAGCATAAACAGCTCTACAAGGCTTCAGGGACCTCGGGAAAAACATATTTGCAATGTACCTTTAATGCAGAACATGTGACTGCTCTAACAAAGTAAATATGTTCTTTTTTTAATGGGAAACAGACACCTCCACACAGCTCTGCTGTAAAAATGATCTTTGATTAACTCTAACTAGGTTATTAATGACAAAAACTTTGGGCTGAAACCATCTATTTTTTTCCATAATGTCTCTGCATAGCACCTGACATCTTAACAGCTGGTCTGCCTTTGTGGACCAGCCACACTGCCTTTGCTCAGTGAGTAATCTCAATTCCCCCCACTGTGAAGGTATGCCTGGTGTCTTGCAGATAAACAGGGACTGGTTTGGGCCAAAACAACTTTTTCTCTGGTTGATTTGAGGCTGACTTGGTTTATTGAGATAGAATGAACTTTTATGAAGCTGTCCATTTCACTTGCAGCAACGTGCCTGAAGCTGAGTCTTACCAGCTGTTAACTGCGAGCACATTTGCCTTCATACTGATCACATCTGTAAGTCTAGCTGCATTATGGTGAAAATAAATAAAATTTTAATTGGAAACATCTACAGAGCGTTGGTTACTACACCAGAACTGTTGCTTTGCTCTCTGTTCTGCAAAGCTAACAGAAGGTATGGCTACAGCTTCTCCTTCCTGGGTTTAAAGTGGTCATGGATGTATTAATAGTTTAATCCCAGGTGAAATATTAAAGCCAGCTTGTACCAAGCATAAAACCCACTGAAAGCTTATGCTAGTGCACCTGGAAGGAGAAAATAAAGGTGAAATAGGCCAGTTAAAATCAAACATACACACACCTGAGCATTCCTAATTTGAAGAATTTCACAGATTTAGGGAGAAATCTGCACTGCTCTTGTCAGGATGAGGCTTCCTGGCATCTTGAACCGTGTCCACTGGGGCTGCTGCAGTCCCACCCCACCACTCCTCCCCGTGCAGCCCCCAGCAGCAAGGCCAGGGTTGATGTGCAGGTCCAGGACAGGTTGCTGGCTAAAAAATAATCAGCTAAATCAGCTTAAGCTGAAGAGCAACTGCACCCTCAGGTTCACTGTTATCTTGAAAAGTCACTGGTTGTTTCTGTTTTAAAGCAAGCTGCTCTCTGGTAGCTTTGTGTGACCAAACCATCAGTTGTGCTTCACTCAAAGCCAATAAAAGGTTCACAGAGAAGCATTTCAATTCTCATCTGATACGACTGTGCCCATTAAAAATTTTTTCCAGACAACACCTGTTAGGATTAGAGTATTAAATTGGTTAATGTATTTTTGAATTTGAAGCAGTACTTCACAAGCCCATGTAAAAATTCATCTCCCATACCTATTTTTCTTACAGCTAGAGATGGGGCCAACTCAAGTGTTTGTTCTTACATCTAATGTTTTCTTTTTTTGAGCAGTGTACAGAAGTGGCATTGCCTATTATCCCATTATAAACAAACAGACAAGGTTTGTTCAGTAGCAGTCAGTACCTCACACTCTTCCCAGACTGAAAGTTTCAGGTGACAGTTGTGGTTTGGTTCATGGGAGACTGAGTATATGCAATGGAAATCACTGCCAAAACAAGTGAACCCTTGAGCAATGAGACCTTTTGCACGTAAGTATTAACATGTCAGCTTTTCTGGGAATTCAACATTTAACTGTCAACATAAAGGCTCCAGCTATATATAATAATCAGTCACTGGTTTGAGAAGTGCAAAATTAACACCCACTGGTCTGGCTTCCTAATACGTTTTTTCATGTCAAATATTCTGGAAAACACAAAGAGCACCAAGGTGGCTTCAGTTTAAATGAATTTGCATGGAGAGATCTACATTTAGGCAGTTAAATAGCTCTCACACCTGAATGGTACTTTTTGTGCTTGTTTCTTTCTTGAAAAAAAATATACATGTGCTTGTAGAACCAGCTCTCTACCTAGTATCTGGTTTTGAAATATTTAAGTATTTTTCCCATAGCAAAGCTTTACAGTTAAATAAATAATGTGATTTTTTTTTTCAAAATAGCAGTCAGGAGAGCCTGCACTCATATACTTCTTAAACACACACCCCTGGACGTGTACATATATTAAAGTGTTTTGTAAAGAATAACATTTCACTTTTGCTTTTGACCATATGGCTAAAACTTTCTGCAAATTTTAGGGCTATCGCATTTTTGGTACTATTTTAAACAAATCAGAGCAAAGAAATGTTACTGTTCATATCAAAGTAAGAAAAGAGTGAAAAATTTATCCTTGTCTGGTTTCAAGAGATTAACTGTTTGGTTGCGGGGGTAAATTGCACTGGGCTAAGTTTCATTTATCATGGATTAAAAGAAGCTACACAAATCCCTAAAAAAGCTTCACCATTGCTTTGATTTCTTGCCATGTGTTGCTTGTATATTTTGTTTCAGTTTCATGCAGCAGCATGAAATTCATGCCAAAATTTTCCTGATAGTCCTGACTGATGGATTACTTCCTATCTGCACCGCTCAGCTTCAAGCCCTTCTGTTTGTGTTACCTTTGCCTCTATTCAGCTCTACACAGGCATCTGCAGACCTCATCACAGCCTCTTCCACACTGCTCTTTTGCTGCTAATCTCCTCCTATGTACACTCACTTCAGCTGCTGTTTCCAGGCCAAACCCTTTCACTCACCACAGTGTCCTTCTAAATAGTGTTTTCCTCTCTTCCTGCCCAAACTCCTCTTTCTCCTTCCTCCTGGGAGAGCAATGCTCTGAGGAAGGACTCACACAGGCAGTCCATTAGGACTGAGCCTGTGGTTTACAAGGCTGGAGGAGACTGGTTCTGCCTCTCTGGACTTTTCACAGGATGTCTCCCTACATGTATTTCTATTTTCTCTCTGTTGACAACCACGGGTATTTTTTCATTATTTTCTGTCAGTTTGCTCTCACTTCTGGGCTCTTCCTTCTGTTGACACTCACGCTGTCAGGTCCTCTCAGCAGCTTAGCTGCTCTCAGTGGCACACAGTCACACCTAGCTCCTGCAGTCTGACAACACCATGGAACCCTTCCCCGTGGGGGGACTGCCACCTCCTCCCCTGCTGGAAGAGCCTTTGTTTCTCACGCCTCTGATACTGTGTACTATAAAACTCAGAACTGCACAGTTCAGCTGTAGCAGTCCCTGCTCTGAACTTCACAAACGTTGCTCTCTCTGTATTCATCGTTCCCCAGTGAAAAACACAACTAAATGAATTTTGCAGCCTAAGGACTGCTGTTTTCTACCCTGGGCTGGGAAAGCAGCTGTGGCACACTTACAGATGTAGCTCAGAGGTCTGAGGCCACTGGTTTTCTGGAATCTTGGCTTGGGTAGTCTCCCTGCCAACCTGCCTTTGCCATCAATTACTTCCAGCAGATGAGGGGCCCCGTGCAGGAACGTGGAGGCAAGGCAGCACTTCAGCAGCTTTCACTGCTTGTCTCTGCTTCACTTGCCCCAAGATTCACTGTGCTCCCCCTTCCCAGCTCTCCTCGTCTCATAATTTCTTTTTTATAATTTTTTTTTCTGCTTCACAACGTCAAAGACTGTATCTTGGGTGTACTAAATCAATAGGAAAAGCTGATTTCTATAGGGACAGCTTTCACATTGTCTTTATTTAATAATAGAGGGAATATTATCCAGAATCACATAAGCCCATTGACTATGAAAATCAATGGGACTTAGGTTCCTAAGCCATTTAAGTCTGTTTAAACATGGTACCCATGGTTTATACAGGCTATGAAAGAAATACTTTGTTAAATGCCCAGAAGGAATTTTCAGAGTATTTTGAGCAGACTGGTACCTCTGAGAGGAGGAATCTTAGACTCTTCAATTAAAATGTCTCAAAATAGACCACAAATTTGAATCGAACCCAAATGCATCCCCAGTGCTGGAGGGGGAATAAATGTCCTCCAAACATACTGCTGCAGCTCATTGCATGGCCAAAAGGAGGGAGTGGGACCAGGTGGAAATCTCTCTCACAACAAAACTGTTTCCATTTTCCCTCACTTCCTAACTTGTGCTTCCAGGTTCTGGCGCTGGTCAGGCACAAAAGTAAGGTTGCATAAATCTTAATAAATCTCTCACTAGTTTTGGCCTCGTCCTCCTGTTTTGGGCTCAGAAGTTCTGGATACAGAAAGCCAGTGTGCTGCCAGTGCTGAAAAGGTGGGAGAAAGAGCCCAAAAAGCTTTAACTGAGACAGTAATTAAAAGCTGTTTGAGTACAGTGAGATGCTGGAGCTTGTACATTAAAATGTCTTTTCCTTCCAAAATGAATACTGAGGTTTATAGAAGCATTTTGCCTGAAAAGTGAGAGGATGCAAACAAATGAAATTTCCAAACCTGAACAAAGTGAAGAAAGCAAAAGCCCTGGCTTTGAGCAACACCAGCCACTGTCAATGTACCACCCAAATACTCTGGGTGAGCACTCCTGAGTCAAACTCAAAATTTAAATTCTTGAAATTCTAAATTCTTCCTACAGGTTTGTGCCCAGGAAGCTCTGTCTCTCCAGGATCATGACCTCTGACAACCACACTGCTGCTCAGGGCAGTGCTCCTTTGACCCCAGGGCTAGGCAGAAAGTGAGACCAGGGGCAGAGAAGGATGAGGAGCTGCTGCCAGGTTTCCAGACTGGTGTGCAGGAGTCACAACCACCTCCTCAGCTGGATCAGGGCTGCAAAACACACTCCTGCAAGGATCAGAGCAAATGCTAACTCCACAGCTTTCACAAGAAAGCACAAATTCACTTTAGTAGTTTAAGCTCTCCCTTAAAAGTTACACCACTAAACTCACACACACAAGTTCTGCAAGTGAAAGAAAGAGGGATGGGGAAAAATAGATGTTCTGCAATTCATCTTTATATCAGGGCATCTTCTCTGGCAAATTCCTACAACGGTACACAATTGAACAGTAATTGCTTTTAAAAATCCATTGTAAAAGTGATTTAATTCTTTACTAAACTGTAGCAGTGAATGAAAGCAAAACAACTGTGAAAAAGTTTAACTTTTATCTTTAAATGATGCATATATTTTTCATACGGACGTAAAAAGTTCTAGGCAGAAAAAGCAACTGAAGTAATTTGAGTCTTCACTTTTACAGAAATTAGCATCAAGATTAATTGCTATCACGACATGATTTTCTGCAACTAATTTTTCACAAGTATTTACATAGTAGACATTTTGACTGAGCAAAATGAATGTCATCTACTGGTTGTCGTGCTGCACTGAAGGCAAACATACTGCTGTTAGACTTCAAATAGCTCATTAAGAAATTAGGCATCTGGCATTCTGCAGAACAAACAAGACAACTGCATTCTATGCAGCAGTTCAGTTCCTCTATATGAGATAAGATACTCACAAGAAAACATGCTGGAGAGTGTTTGACTCTAGACTGAGACCTTAAGCAAGCACTCTGCTTTAAATTTCTGTCAGCTAAGGGCAGTGGTTACTGCTGTGATGCATATTTGGATATGCATTATCAGACTGGGCCAGAAGAGCTAACCAGGATAAAGTTTAGGACTCATGTTTTTTCAAGGAAAATTCAAGAAATACCACTCAACTAAATAACGTATCTGAAGCCTGGGATGGATACAACCTGGATGGATTTCTTATACAAACACTTAAAAAGTACACCTGAAATTAGGTTTCCATCAGGTTCCTAATCAGATAGCTGAAGTTTTTGATTTTCAGTAGCTGAGCTCTAGATCTAGAAAGGCACGGAGAGGCTCAGGAAAGCTCTACAAAGCCTCTTGCAAAACAAAAAAAGAAAAGGGGTAGGGGACAGGAACATGCAGGAGGCCCTAAAGGCAGTGCCTGGAAAGCTCTGTACTCGGGAAGGGCCCAGAAGGGCACTGGATCTAGGGAAGCTTGCCAAGCTAGCCAGGGCTGCAGAAGAGCTCCAGAGGAGTGTGAGGTAGGCTCTGAGCTGCAGAAGCTATGGGTGCCTGCCCCCATCCCCTCCCACTCCAAAATGCTCTAGAAATAGAAAGCCCCCAGACCCACAGCAGTGCTACATGCCTTCAGAAACACTCAACATCTCCAGCCAAGTTCTCAATCTCTGGATCTCAGGCTCTTACCAATTTCTAGGTCTAGCAAGAAGCAGGAATCTCTAGACAGTACTAGATCTAGAAAGGTCCCTTTAAAACATCTTTATCCACTCAAACCAAATCCAAAGAGTCTGAAGCAAACGATGTAAGTGATAAATCCTTCTGGCTGGCTGGGAGCATACAAAATTCATTTCACAATGGAATTAGTTCTTTATGACTAGGCTACTTACACCAAGTTCCAACCATTTGACCTCTCCTGATTTCCCAAATTTATGGCATGTCTTTCATGATCCACCCAACATGCTGTAGTTCATGACAGGAACAGCAAAAAAACATGTTGGTTTTGTTTTCACTATTGATAAGAACACAGAAATATAACTCTGAACTGGTAAGAAAAATAGAAGAAAAAAGAAATACATATGGATGGAGGACCTAGAGGGTTTTACATCACATCATGGCTTTCTCCAGTTCTCACCAGAGACAGCTACATGCTGTTCAGTTTCCCCTTTTGCTTTGAGCAGTTGATTGAATGGCTATTGAGTGTTCAGACTTTTATGATTTTCTTGCAATGTGACCTACATTGCTAAACTTCATAAATTTATTCTCCAAGGCAGCGTATCATTTTGCACACCAGACCCATCCCAAAGGAACCTATCAGCAGGAGAAGAGGCCCAGTTTGCAAAAGCTGAATGTCCTTCAGATGTTTTTAGCTAATTTGTTTGTAAATGTGTTATTGTCAGAGTAACACACTGCATAAAATGGTGCTCTCCATCATTCTGTTTGCACCTCTCCGTGGCCTAAACTTCATAATGCACAGCTACGTGTGGAACCTCTCTGTGGCACACCACAAATGCATACAACCAGTTTCTGTCTTGACATTTGCATTGTTCCTCCCTCCACTGGCAGGGATCATCCCCTTTCCTTTTCCCTTCCCCTTCCTTCCCCTTGGCAGAAACAAGGGTAGAAGAGATGCTGAAGCAAACATGGATCATGAAAAGGAGGAATCAGGCACTCCTTGCTGTCATCTCCAGCCATGCTGCTTTCTTGCATTTGACTTCAGCAGCTTGTAAGCCTAACTCAGGGCAAACTTAGTCCCAAAAATAATACTGGAGCTATCACTAATACCTCCAAAGCAAAGCTTCTTGGTGCTAAAACCTTTTCAGTCTTTGTTTATACCCAGCTTTGAGAGCTGAGAAGCACCCAGACTGCAAGGAAACAACACCCTTTAGAGTTCCCTTGTGCTGACATGATTCAAAGTCCTGCCCTTTGTAAGCTGTTATTATTACAGTGTTGTTTTGACAGGATCTACAGACTTCCAGGTTCCCCTTAGCACCTGGAGCACTTTGCAGGCCAGAAGTATAGTTGTGCTGGCTTTGTTGACCCCCCTTTCACCTGCTATTGGCCTGCAGTGATTTCAGCCATGCAACCACACCCACCCTTACTTTTACAGCTTTCAAACACAGAAGTTTGCAGCTATGTAAAATTTCAATGATCTGATGACAGAATTAAATGCCCATATTGCTTTTTTTCACTTACACTGGTTTTACGCCTTTCTTTCTGTAAGCTTTCTCTTGATCTGTGCTGCCAAGACAGACCGAGAGTACAAAGACCAGTCCTCACTCCTCTAAGATGTCAGACAATCTTCCTCTGGCCTAGTCAAAGCAACAATTTCTATCCCAGCAGTGTGCATCCTCTGCAGGATGGACACCAGGACCTCTGGTGACTGCTGGCCTCAAACCTGCCCTGTACTCAAACTCCAGACTTGTGCCAGCTCGTTTGGCCCCCCTCCCCCTAATGCTCTGCAACATTTCCAGATGCCTAAATCAGAGTCCACTCTGATTTGAAAGGCTTGGAACAGAGGAAATAAAGACAGCTTCAAGTAAAGCTCAATTATTGTTGTTCACTTTATAACACACAATCTGTTACATCTGTGGGAGGTTCTTTACCACACAGGTCTGTGAAGGGTTTGTTGGTGAGAGGAGCAGAGCAGCATGAGCACAGCATCAGCCCTGACAAGCTGAAAAAAAAAAGGCTCGTGTAGGAGTTGCCTCCATCGAAGCAGATACTGGTTAAACCACAGGCAGGTCTTGTTATTATTGGATGTGGATGAACAAGTGGATTAAAAGGAGGGGCATTCCCTGCTCAGCCTGCCTCTGTATGCTCCCATCAATACCTACCTTCCCTTCTCAGCAGACCTTCTTGAAGCTTGGACTCCAGGATATCAGGGACTAGCTTTCACTATCTGATTACTTGTAGCTCTGCAGAAACACATATATGTAAATAGACAGAGCCACATATGCACATATAGGTGTATATTATGTGTATACATGCTCTTTATGCACACACTTTGTCCACTTATGTCTCCTCAACAAATGAAAAAACTCAGATGTAGTCACCAATATATCTCTGCCCACTGCAGACTCCCACCAGGCTGGCAAAGCTGCACGGAACAGTTTCAGCACAGCAGCTACAAGGCCACAAGTAACTCATCAACTAGACAGCACTGCACTAAAACCGTGTTTTATTAAGAGAGAGAATCAAAAGCTGTTTGTACACAAGGAATAAAAGTGAAGCAAGCCGTTACGTGGGTTGGTTGGGAAAGATTGACAGGAGAGCCTCAAAATGAGCCAGGCTTCTAGTATGGGAACCCATTCCTCAAAGAGCTGACAGAGGATCAGGTGTCTGAGGAGCTGGGCAGGTGCTGGGGCCTTGGCCATGCAAGGATGGTGGGCCAGCTGGAGGAAGGCTGGGGGTGGCAAGGCAGCTTGGATGAGTTGGAATTGCTGGGTGGGTATACAGGGGCCTCGTGCACACGCAGGCAGCCTCTGCTGAGCCTGTGTCCTGGTTTAGCCCCCGCTGGCAATCAGGTCCCACACAGTGGCTTGCTCAGTGCCAGCACGTCAGGATGGGGCAGAGAATCAGAAGGGTGGAAGTGGGAAAACTGGGGGGGGGTGAGATAAAGATAGTTTAATAGGGAAAGCAAAAGCTGCAGTGAAAGCAAAGAACACAAGGAATTCATCCACCATCTCCTCCCACGGGCAGGCAGGTGCTCAGCCACCCCCAGGACAGCCAGGCTCCATCACACCTAAGGGTCACTTGGGAAGACAAACACCATCACTCTGAACATGCCCAGCTTTACACTGCTGAGCATGACATCCTAGGGTCTGGGACACCCCTCTGCTCAGCCGGGGTCACCTGTCCCAGCTGTGTCCCCTCCCAGCTGCTTGTGCACCCCCAGCCTGCCCACGGGTGGGGTGGGCTGAGGAGCAGGAAAGCCCTTGGCCCTGTGTGAGCCCTGGGCAGCAGTAACAAAAACCCCCCTGTGCTCCCAGCACTGCTCCCAGCACAGCTCCACACACAGCCCCACGCTGGGTGCTGTGAGGAGAATTAACCCTACCCCAGCCCAAACAGCACTGCATGGAGGTGTCTGTTAGCTGGGAAGGTGCACCTGAGAGCACCCACACTCAGGGCTGAGCTGCTACCTTCTTGCCAGCCATCCAGCTCTTACAGGAGTTGCTTCCTTCTTGCCATTTCTCACTAGAAACAAATGATTAAAAAACCAATTTAAATCTGGCTCAGTACAGCAAAAAGCAAGAGAAAAGTCATGAGCAGAGGTCTGCCAGGTCTCCTGCACTTCACCATCAAGTGTCTAACACTCCCTGCCTCAACAACAAAAAGGATACAGTCGCTGGAAGAGCTGATTAAAATGCACATTTTACTCAGTAGTAATGCATTATTTATGGCAGATAATTGAAATAAATTGCTGTTTTTCAGGTGACCAGTACAAAAAGAGCTCTTGGGCTGTAAGGAAGGAATTGCAGTGTGACTTCACCGCACACTTTCTTGCTTCTGTGACTAATATTTCAAATTCTGTGATAGAATAATTTGATGGGAATATAAATTAGCTGTGATGAAACCACCCTGCTTTCTGTTTGAGATTCTAAAAATTGTATTATACACCTACAAGTTTGATTCATGAGCTCTCACAGCTTTTTTTTTTCCCCACACAAGGTCCTAATCCTATGAGCCTCTTTTCTCTCAGCTCCTGTTACAGAGAGGCTACTTAACCTCTCCTCTACTCCTGGGAAAAGATTATTTTATCTGCTACCTGAAGATCCTTTTTAAAAAGGCTTTAAGCTTAGTTTTGCATCAAAGTTTGCCTATCAGTGACTACCTGTCCCTGCATATGCCATCATGTCTGGAATTACTTTGTATAGACTTACAGTCTCCAAAGACTAACTCTTAATTAATTGAGGTGTGTGTGTGCATGCTCATTTTTGAAAAGGTTTGGAAATGTCTCAATAAAGGCTCTGTCCACTACCTGCTTTGGTCTATTTTTCAGAAGCACTTATGTTCTCTTAGGACAGGCTGCTCTTTGCTACACACTGGCTACTCTCTACCCTTTCAATTAAGCCTGGAAAAGCACCCAGGGAGAAGCCCTGGTTCCACTGAAGCCAGAGGGAAAAACAGCTGCTGGTTTTGCTGGGGCCACAACTTCTACTCTGGTTAGTTTCTCTGGTACTCCAGCAAAGCCAGGGAAAAAAGAAGATGAAATTAGGCAGCAGAGTAAGAAGAACCAGTGAATAAGATGACTTTACACTGGGAAAAAATTTTTTGTGGGTTCCTTCATGCAGTGAAAATTACAACAAAACCCCAAACTTTTCTAAAAAGAAAAAAACAAAGCTCTGAAAGTCTTCTGGTAAGGCAAGGCCACAAATAAAAAGTAAAGAGCCTATAAATTGTCTTTTCTGCTTTGTGTGCTTTTTCTCCAGCCATTTCATGAATACACATAAAACATGTTTCTACAAAGCACTGAAAAAACACAGTTCAGAGATTTGGAATATTTACGACGTATTAATTACACATAACTACAACAGTGTCCCAAAAGTCTCACGCAGGTAGAAGACCAGAAGTAAATCAAGAGCAGGGGTAGTTCTGCAATACTTTGCTACAGTGGAAAGCAGGTTGTTCCTTTTGGATGGCATGCAGCTGCCTAACACAATCAGAATATCATGTACCTAATTTTAAAAAAAGCCAATGAGAAATCCTTTTGTGATCTCTGCTTTTACAAGAATGCAGTCTGCATTGTTGGGTATGTGGAGAAACACCTAAAGGGATAGTGTGTCTTCCTCTGACCTGCAGTACTAATTAATTAATTGGGTCCATGTAATCCTGCAGTTGCTTTGTGATACCGTACTCTCAACCTGGCTTCAGCCTAGAATCAGTTTGGTTTTTATGCTGGCAGCTTGCTCCCCCTGTTTCCTACCCATTCATCAGATCATATTTTTGTCTTTCACATTCTCCTTTCTTTCCTCCAAACATACCCAGTGAAAATTCTGTTCAGGTTGTGCTTGCTCTGCTGAGCAGCCCCTCATCGTGGCTTTCAAGTGAGGTCACCATGTCCTGGGAGCTTTTTGTTCTGCTCAAAAGCCTTCCCCAATGCCACTGAAGCATATTGTGCCTGTGAGATGCTGGTGGGGAGCACCTGCAGCACCTGTGACTGCAAGAGCAACGTCAGCGTTTGCATTTTTGAGATACAGACAACATTTTCCAGCAGTTCTGCTCATCCTTACTCCTGCTCTCCAGCATTCTCTCTCTCACTTCACTATTTCAAGCAGGTCATCAACAGCATTACTTATGGCTCTCTCCCCTCTCCTCCACCACTCAAAGCAGGCTGTCCAGGGCAGGTTGTTCTTACCATGTGTGGGTCACCTCTAAACCCTGTTAGAGCAACCTGCCTTCTAATCTGACCCATGCAAGCAACTTGCCTACGTAAGGAACACTGTCACATTTTTACAAGGGAGCAAAACGTTTTGCAGTGTCACTGAAGTTTATGTGAAGCAACACAATATGGATGGGTCCCTCACGTGGAGAACTGCTGAACAAAGGCTGATGAAGTGCAAATGTCAAGAAAAAGTCTCCAAACCAGACCTTTCATTTTGGAGCAGAGCAGTGACAGTTATTAACACCATCAATCAGGCCGGAGCTATTGCTTTGGCACAGACTCTTGCCTGGTGGGACTGACATCAGCACGAGAACAAGGCCATGGTTACAGGCTAAGAGAAAGCTCTTGGGATTCATTTTCTGTTGCCTTGCAAATGTTTGGCCTCTGTATCTGCAGTGACTGTGCTCAAGACTGGTTTAAAGTTCCCAAACATTAACCTCTACACCGCATATAAATGACTGGAGGTTCAGAGTGGTGGAAACTCAGCCCACATGGGAGAAGAGACACAGGATGAGGCTGCATGGTGGAATGTTCTGCTAATTCTCTCCTCAGCTTTCACCACAGCAAGGGAGGCAGAAGAGCAGCGAAGCTTATTGCTCCAGCTGAGCTGAAGAGGTTTTGCTTCCACAGAAAACCTCCCACAACGTCGATATAACTCCTGTGAAGGCTGGATCTAATGGAGTCTGGCTCAGCTGACTGACTTGGGAGTTTAATAAGATCCAAGCACTAAATGAAGCTTTTCCTGTGAATGGGGCACTTATTAGATCCTGAGAGGAATCTCCGGAGTTTAATAAAAGAAAGCTCCTGCTGCAATATTTCCTTTTGAAAGGGCACTTTAGGTCTTTTTCCTTCAATTGGATTAATATTCTTCATGGAAAGTGTAAGAATTTAATTGCTGTGAAGGCTGGTGTTCCTCTGCAAATTTGTTTAGAACTGGCCCAAGATTTTTTATTTACTTTGAGGAAAAGAATACTAACAGACAGACAGACGTCCCCACACAATGTGCTCTCATTTGCTATCAATAACTAGGCTAAAACATTCCTGTTTACCCTGGGGATGCAACAAACACTGAGTATATACAGATTTTTATTCATAAACGGAAATCTGAAGAACTATTTTTTTTAGATTTGCTCCTTATTAACTAAATGAAGAACACTGAAATCATCTGTGCTGAGAAGAAAAGTCACCCAAGTTTTGTGCATGCTGCAATAGTACTGAGAATGCTGCCATACCATATAAACACTTCAGCTGAATGTCCTTTGCCTGCTAAATTCAGATGAATACCCTCACAGTGAAGGATGAGATCAAAGTAATTAGTCAGAGCTTGGTGGTTTATTTGCCACAACACATAATCTTTTCAACCCCAGCTGTCCTTCCTTTTCCCCGTTATGAATGCAGAATACCAGCCTTAAGAACGAGAAGGTGGTGATTAACAAACACAGAGTGATTAATAAGAAGTGGTTCCATCAAAACTGATATTGGAATAAATGATGAAACCCTTTCGTAATCAACTCATTTATTAAAGTGAAAGCTTGTCATTTGGAGCAGCTTTTGCAACGGGCAGTTACTTTGTGTGTTTACTTCCAGAGAACATTTCTGCACTTTGGTAAATCAAGAAATACTGATTTTGAACAAGTCGTTGATTTTATTGTCAGAACAAATTTAGCTTTGAGAATTGATTTTATTAACCCACTTAGCAAGTCCCTCTAAACACACTATTTGTGAGCAATCCACATTCTCCTGATGTAAATGCCCTTTGTAATTTAGCCAAAAAGCATTTTAAGTAGGGACGGGCCAAATGAATTTTTCATTTATGTTTATGCCATTCTGGAATAAACTCAGTGGTCTTGCAAGGATATATAATTGTTTCTGACTAAGTGAAAATATCATTCCCTTATTTTCATCGATATAATTTCAGATTAACACGTTTGACTTCAAGGGGATGTGAGTATTCCATAGACTTTTCTGGTTATCAGTAACAATTTTGGCAGCAGATTATTGAGCAAATTTGACAGTTACTTTTCAGAACATGCATTCACGGCATTTAATTCATGTCTGTGTTTTACTACCTATGTGAAAAAACACAAAAATCTGGATTTTGTGAAAACTTCCAGTATGTAGAATCACTTAACCCCCCCCCAAAAACAAATCCTCTAAACAAGAAATGCTTTCAAAAGCTGTATGTATATTTGTACTGCAGATTATCAACAATTTGACTTCACCTATCAGTACCAGAAAGTTATACAGTACAGTTATATAGAATATGATTTTGCAGAATCCCTTTCTCCATGGCATTGGAACTATGCTGTAGAGCAAGGTAAATAAACCCGTTTCTGACACGTGGCCAGAATTTTTGGATTTTTGATTACCCAAAAATAGGATTTTAGGGCTATTTAAATCTATTTACAAACTTGGCGTGTGTGGTTTTAGCCTCAAAAGTTTACCTTTTAAATTTCATTTTAATTTAAGAAATAAAACAGTTTTATTTCTGCACTTACCAGACCCTCTGCTGCAGCTTGTTTGCTAAAGGGCACTTGCATTTTTTAAAAGGAATTGAAAGCTATCAAAAGTCACCATTTCCCATTCAGTGAGACATTTTGTGACTGCGCAAAACGAGGAAAACTTGGAAGATGAATCCAGAGCCACATATTGTGTGGCCAGCAAAGCAATGATTTGTACAGCCTGAGATGCAGATCACAGGGAGAAGGCAGGGAGCAGACGCTGCGCCTGGCACCACTCCCTGCCCCTCCGAGATATCTGATCTGGTTATTGATGCCCCAGGCGGTTGTTGGATGTCTCCAAGAAGCAAGCACATGTGCTCCAAGCAGCTTTCAGTTCCATGAAGCAGCCCTCCTGCCAGCTGGTAGGAGCAGAGAGTGCTGCTCGCTGGAGCAGGCTCCTGCTCATCACCTGCAGGACCAGCTATCCTGCAACAGGAGGTGCCACAGCAGAAGCCAAGGTGCCCAGAAGCTACAAGGTGCCCAGGCAAGAAGCCCAAGAAGCTTAAGACAATTACCAGGCTAGTTTAAGCTTGGGTTTAGTACAACTAAGCCAGTTGACCCTGTTCTGCTTTACAAGGGATAATTCTGTGGCTGCTGGACCAAAGAGAATGCAGAGGCCTGTCTATGCCAGAAGAGGGAAGCTGAGGGTCCCCTCACCACACTCACAAGTACTTAGGGTGCAGTGATGTGTGAGCTAGAACACAGACGGATTTTTCCATTCTGACTCTAGTAAAATCTCCAAGTACTTCTGTGACAGCAGCCACCATCTGTACCTGTGAAATTCTACCTGAAACACTGACCCCACATTCTTCACGGAGGCAAATACAAGATCGTAATCACTTGTTAATGCTCAAAGTCTACTTAGAAATGAGGAACAAGCTCTTACCATTGTTACACAGTGTATTTTAACTGTGATTTTCCCATTGTGAAGTACTGAGGAAGGGGCAGGGAGAAAATGAAATGCAAAAAACTGAATCCTGCTTATTAGCTGACACAACCCATAATAGAACTTTAGTATGTTACCTGAACGCCTCACGATTTTTTCAAGTACAGCTTTTCCCCCATTTTGAAGCTGATAATTCAAGTACTCATTGGCAAAGGCCAATCTGTTCCTCGTGCTCGAAGTCTGGCTCACTGACTCAAGAGTACCGTTCATCTTTCTTCATGTTTATCTTTTTTAGCATAAACTGGGGATGTGAGAAGGGTCTTTTAGTCCTATTTCTTCTACACCGCTCTTGAAATAAGAACTGAAAATCACTTGGAGAAATGTATTGAAATACAGGAGCTTCACTACAATACCTTTGTTGCATATTTGCTTTAACTCTCCTCCAGGATTTAGAACAGATTTACATGTAAACAGAATACATATATATATTTTTTTTCAATCTAGCAGTTCAAGCAAATCAATTTGAACACTGGATAAAGGAAAGCACTTTAAACTTCCAATAAAATCCTTACAAGATCAGAGTAGCAGGCAACTTTCTAAAGCAATACTTATTATATATAAGCACCTCTATACGTTCACATGCCATCTCCTGGAAAAAGGTCAAGTGTACAGTTTTTCATTTATATGGTACACCTTAAAATAGTGATGTGAATGGCACATCCACTCCAGACCGTGCAGTTCAGAAGGATCTGATCCATCCACCCTATTCTGAGATATATTTCTTGTACAAGAAACCAAGTTATCTGTCTCCACAGGAGACGTGTAGAAAAGTGACAGGACAAGACAGCCAGGTGTTTACCTGAGTGATGTCCATTCCAGAGTCACAGCTCAACGGCTGGGTTGAGGTGAGGCCATTTGAACCTATTATTGTTGTGATCACACCATTTTCATCAATTTTCCGAATCATGGTCCCATCCACGAAGTAAATAAATCCATGCTTATCTACAGTGATACCTGGAGGAAGAGAAAGGGTAAAAAAAGAGTGTTAGTACTGACATTAAATAGATTAAAAAGTATGAGCTTAAAATGTTTCCTCTCCTCTCAGGCTCTGAAAATCTGCTGATTAAAAAAAGTGTGATATTCTTCTTCTAGCCACTTATTTGAGGCTTGTACAAATCATATATGGAAATATATACGGAAATCTTTTCATATATGGAAAGATTTTACCCAGATATCAGACTGTTGTTGACTTGCAGAGAAAGAGCTAACATATGAGGAAGAAACAGAACAGGACAGAAGAAGAGCAGAGGCTTTGTTTATAACTTTATTCTCTATACAAACAGAATTCTATAGAAAATATGTAAAAAATGTAATTCTATACAGAATAGCAGGCAGGAAGAATATCTGTGCTGCAGAACGTGTTGCAGCACAGTGCTGCCCAAGACAGAGGTCATGTCCTGGAACCAGCCTCATGACAACAGGGCTTCAGCAGGCGCT
>NW_008606531.1:46041-56075 GCF_000691845.1 Merops nubicus
AGTGCCAGAATAGCTCTTATTCTGAAAGAGCTCTAGCACCACTGCACAGGAGATGAGTCCTGAAACAAACGTGAGGAATATGCAAAGGAAGGTCATGGTCTTCTTTATTTCAGTGGGGAAGCTGAGGAGCAGAGAGGGCTTGCTGTCTCCCACCAGCAATGTGTGGTATAGCCACGTCACAACTCGTGTCCAGCCTTGTTCTGTCCCAGTCTAACACTTTATCCCCAGTTCTTCCTGCATATGATTTGTCAGACTTTTCTATATTGCATGAACTTTAAGTTAATATCTTTTTTCCTCCCTGAAATATTGAAAATATAGCTAGAAAAAGCACTTCTATCACGTTAGGTTTGTGAAATCCTTTCTACCAAAACCGCTCAATTTCTTGCTTTAAACTACTTCATAATTTTCCATTTAAAGTTGCATAACTTTGCAATTATAGCAGCTGCCGTGCACAGCCAAGCTATTTTAATAATGAATTTATGTTCTGCTACACAGAAATGAAAGGCAGACGACTTGAACAGATGGTTTGGACAGTGGCTTATATGGTTCTTGATTTTTGTCCCTTGCATTTAGCAGAACTGAAGGCTGCATGTACTCCAAGTTTACAGACACTTGTCTGCACGCCAGTTTGGGCTCTCACCCAGCAATTCCACCAGCCATTAAAAAAGAAAAAAAAAACCCAAACAGAATTCCTTCACCTCTCAGCCCCATTTCTTTATGCTTTACTTAATTTCTTTAAATACATGGGAGCAGTTGTGGCTGGGGGCAAGGGAGAGGAAGCAGCGTGGGGGGCAGGACCAAGTGGCCCTGATGGGGAACATGCATCTCTCACAGGGTGGGGAGGAGGGGGGACAGCATCCCCATGGCCTTAAATAAATCTGTGCCTGGCAGGTGGAAATGCCTGGGGATAGGGTCTGAGATGCAGACACATTTGAATGCAGCACTCTTTCTCTTGCAAGCTGCTCATGCCCACTTCTTTGAGAACAAAGCAGGAGTAACCTCTGCACCAGCTTTTGTGTCGTGGCCATGAGGTCAGTGAGGACTCAACTCTCCCCTCTGCCAGAGCAGGCTGGCCTCTTCTGCCAAGGGTTTCCACCCCTTACTCCTCCTGAGCAAGGCTGAGATGGCTTCCCAGGGGTGCTGGCTTTTGGGTACACCCTGTACTCATATCCCCCCACTGCTTAGATCCTGTCCAGAAGGTGCCTCTTCACCACTGACTTTCAGGCACCTTGCAAAGGCCTGAGGGTATCATCACACAAAAAAAAAATCCAAAGGCCACAGGAGTTAACTTTAGTGTCTAGTGCTCCTACAAGGTCCAGCTTTCAGGCTATCTATCAGAACAGTGTTGGTAGTTGAAATCAATTCTTTAAATTGTCAAATCAGTGCATTCATCTGGCTGTGACCTGCCACCAGAAGAAGGGCATTCACCAACCTGTCACCTTCTCTATCCAGGACAAAAAGTGCCCAGGGACTGCTGAAGAGCTTCAGGGTGCAGGGTTAGGCTACATCACTTTGTGTGTGAAGTGGCTCATCACTGAAACGTCCAAGTCTCCAGGACAGATGTCACCCAGGGGACTGAAATCACCTTGGGGGATTGGATGAGCCAGCCGTGGGGAATCTGGGGGGTTATAAAAAGGCTAAAAGAAAGCACTGGCTGCCTCTTCAGAAACAATGGCTGGGTGTGAGAAGCAAACTGCAAAACCTCTTTTGATACAACTAAGCTGCTAAAACGTCCATCCTAAAACCCTGATTGAAACCAAAAGAAATCCAGCCTGGTTGATATATGGTTAATGATCATATAAGCAATTAATATATAAATCTGATTAGATTTTTTCCAAATGCTATTCTGAGGGAAAGCAGAAACCACACTGAAAAAAACTTCTGTGGTGCACCTAGAGGTCTGCAGAGGTTTTCATGACAATAGTTCCCAAAGGCTTGAGTCATGACCTGCAGTTTAGTTTGTACACAGATAACTCTTCTCTTCAGTAAATCAGAAGGGCTGAGCTGTTGACTCTGCTACCACTGTTTGGGGCCACAGAGCAGGTAGAGCTGGGCTCCAAGGTGGCTCCTGCTCTCACTGGGATCCTCCGGGGCCCCTGCCCTCCTGCCTGGGGTCTGTCCTGCTCTGATCAGCTTTATGCTGCAAAGCTGAAGCATGCTGAAGGATTATTAGTAAATGGAAAAGCTGCTAGGAAATTGTTCTAGGGCTTTTTCTTCAGGGACACATGAAGATTTGACACAAAAGTCTCTTATGTCCCACCATCCTGGGAGTCCTTTAGAGTCTCTTCAAGACTCCATTTGAGAAGGAAAAGCCATGCTGGACTGCTGTGGAAGAGCAAGGACCGCTGTATGAGGTGGACGTGTATGGAAGGACATGGACCTGTTTGAGTGTGTCCAGAGGAGGGCCACAAAAATGATTAAAGGGCTGGAGCAGCTCTCCTACGAAGACAGGCTGAGAGAGTTGGGGTTGTTCAGCCTGGAGAAGAGAAGGCTCTGGGGAGACCTTATAGCAACCTTCCAAAATCTGAAAGGGGCCTATGAGAAAGCAGGGGAGGGACTGTTCACGAGGGTTTGTAGGGACAGGACAAGGGGTAACGGCTTTAAGCTACAAAAAGGTAGATTTAAGTTAGACATTAGGAAAAAGTTCTCCAGTATGGGGGTGATAGATCCCTGGAACAGGTTGCCCAGAGAGGTGGTGGTGGCCCCATCCCTGGAGACATTCAAGGTCAGGCTTGATGAGGCTCTGAGTGGAGATGTCCCTGCTTATGGCAGGGGGTTGGACTAGATGGCCTTTGGAGGTCCCTTCCAGCCCAAACAGTCTGTGATTCTACTATTCTAGGGGATTGAACATGCTTTCCAGTGTGGCTCACAGGCTCAAATGAGAAACCTGATGTGGGTGGGAGCTACAGCACACGTGCTGTGTTGTCACATGCCCTTGCAGAGGGCTGGTCCTGCATGGCCAGCCAGGAGCTATGCCCAGGATCAGAGCCATGCCATAGATAACGTGGATCTATCACTGGGGCAAGTGCATCTTCTGCTTTACACCATTTCCCCGTGACCAGATGGTTGTGTTGGCTGCAAACCATCCATGATATAAAAATCAAAAATCATGCTGCAATGAAATAAAGCTACTCAGCTGTGGTGCTGAATGGATTCCCAACACTGACTGTAGAAGAAAACCAAAGATCCTTTAACGTTAACTGCATGTTTTGCTCTCCAGGCACTGCAGAAAGGCAATCTATCTGCAAGGGAAGTACATATGCTTGTGGGAAGGCATAAACAGGCCCACGGCTTCAGTATTTGTGTTAAAGATAATAATAATTTCCTGGTACTTCCTAATGAGGCAGTTTCTTCAAGTACCAGTGTATATATGTTCCACAACGAATCATAGAGTCACTATGGTTGGAAAGGACCTCTAGGATCATCAAGAACTACTGCTTCCAGCACTCCTGTCTGCTAAACCAACATGACTTTACCTACTTGAAAAAGATTACTTATGCATGTGAGTCTTGTTGACAAATAACTTATATAAGGCATCCAGTGGAAAACAACATACAGATCTGTAGCTAAACTGTCATTAAACTATTCATTATTAGAGCTGGGTTCATTAATGCTCCTGTTGGATCTCGCATGAGGCTTCACATAATCTGTACTCCAAGAGCTTATTTTTAATCCTTTTCTGACGTACAGTGTAATGCAGAATCAAATCACACACAGCACTTCAGTCGTGTTTTCATCACCGAGGAACTCGGAGAGGGAACAGGCACGTGCTGAGTGTGATGAACTGCACTCAGTGCAACCAGGAACACTGCTCACTCCAGGAATGAGCAAAAAGGGTCATTTGTAGGCATCTTTTCTTTGCACAGTGAATGAGATGTAGTTTGTATCTCAGTCTGATTCCATAGCATTAAACTATATGCTCTGCCTTTGGGTGTTAACATGACCTACCACACAAATGACAGCTTAACCTTGCTTGGATATGAGATTCCTCACTGATGTCCAAGTAAGGACAAAATAAGCTTGTGCAAGGATTTAATCTTGTTCTTTGACTCAGGGATGAGCACAACCTCTTTGAGTAACATGCTTGTGCCAAAGGAGTGTGTTTAGTCATGTTTAGTCACTAGGACTATCTGACACAGGGATTAGATTTTGTACCTGAATGTAAAAGAGTAGCTCTTATGAACATTATCTCCAGTAGATTTATGTGCAGACATCTTGGAAGTCTTTTAATCAGTACCATTTAAATTCTGTTAATGACCATTAGAAATGAACTGCTCCTTGTTAAATTACACATGGCTACTAAGTATCATCACTAGAAAGACTCTGCAGAAGAAGTTCTGCTCTTTATAACTGTTTTCTGCACAAAATAGTGCTTAATGGATGGGCTGGATATGACTATGACAAATACAGGAGGCTGACTATAACCTGTCCTGCTGTATGCTCTCAAAAGTGGTTTTGGTTAGAGGGTTAAGTTCCTAAGAGAGCTGTCCCTTAGTGCACATACCTACAAACAACACTGAAAGCAAACCAATCACTGTAAGATTACATCATTATAAATTCAAAACACATATGACTTATACATATGATCTTTCAGCCTAGAAATGTGGGCATTTAACGTTAACAGAGCTAAGCTTACAGAGCTAAAACTACGGAATAAAAAAAGCAAATTCCTCAGTAAGATATTTCTTTTTTCTTTTTTTCTCCCACATTATAGACCATACTTGTATTCTAAGAGATTTTTTTTTGGAAGCAAATCCTTTTCAAACACTTCAATAAACAGCAGCTAGAGCTATATGTTGCCCACTTCTGGGAATGATACTTTCTGCTCAGCTAAAAACTTTGCAAATGAGCATTTTACATTGAAAACTTCTAATTAAACTTCTGAAGAATTTGTAAAACAACATCTAAAACTACTTGTGAGGACTGATAAAAGAGAATGCCACCTTCCACAGAAAAACTGTATTTAGAAGAAACTTGTGATTCTCATAAAACTTTTAATAGGAAGAAGTGAATCAAATTGGTTAATTACCATTTTATGGTTGGTAAAAGGGCAAATTACATGCCATCCATTTCTAAACTTCTAAATGTCTCCAGTGCTTTTAATTAAAGCTGCCATCTAGAAACTACTAAAGCAATTTTATGCAATTAGTTATTTATAGGTTACCATAATACACCACTCCAAATATGATTCCAGTGATTTGCAGTCTGTTGCTTTGTGATCTTTGTCATCTTTACTTCATTACTGTCTCAGTACTAGCAGCAAAATATTCAGCAGCTCTTTGTCAGCTGGAACATGACTTCAGTGCTCACACTTGGGCGTTGTTCTCTTTAGATGTGGAACAGCAGAGCTGGAGCAAACAGCAGTTCTAACTGCTGGCTGTGAATGAGAATGTCCTGCTTCCAAGTCTGAAGACGTGGTGACTGGGGTCATGCTTACTGCTCACAAAGATCAGCAGAAAAGTGCACTGAGATGAAGGTTGTTTGAAATTTAGGAAATGTTTACCTTAAATATTCTACAAGGTTCCCAGACTTCTGAAACCATAGGTAGCTAAGACTACTGAAGAGAAAAATAAGGGTTAAATTTTGCCCAATTGAAAATGGCATGAGATGAATTTTTTGCTGGTTTTCATGATGCATACGTGACAGTGATCCGAGGCTGCAAACCACCCTGGTCAGTCTACTAATGACTCTATATAGTGCTGATGAACCATCTCACCCATCTCTGTTTTCCTTTTTGACCTGTATGGAAGGCTTGAAAAGCTCTTAGGAATTTTCAGAAGAGCAAAGATTCTGGAATGAATAATATTGATCATTACCTGTGACACAGGGGTCTTGTTTTCACATAGGCTACTTTAGGAATTCAGTGTGCATCCTACTGTAGGGAACAAGAATCTTTTAGCTGAGCAGGACCAGCCCCTAAATGGGCTACTGTCATTTGACAAATGTAAAGTTTTAATCTGAGCAGTTGTTCTTGCAGCTTTATTTACTTTGGAAAGTATTGCTACAGATGGTGAGCAACAAGAGTGATTATTTCAGGCTGTAAGCTACCAGGGTGAACACATCTTCAAAACAACAGATTTATTTTTTTTTTAGTAGTATTTCCTTAGTGAAGTCAGCTCAAGCACAATGAATAAAACTACACTGCAGAACTAATTTTTAATTTAAACTTTCATTTGTGTTGCTAGTTCATGGCCATAGGTCTGAGTGAAAAAGGACCTTTGCTAGAGCTGTGTATAAGGTATTTTTATGCACGGGATTTAGAACTTACTCCAACCTTCTACATTTTCTTAGTACTTACTTAGAGGTCACTGGATCTGTAGTGAGGTCACTGCACTGTGTTCTCGTACAGACTGTGTACACATCTCTCTTCTAGTTCCAGAGTCTGGTCTGGACCCAGGACTCAAAAACCAGACACTGCAGGACCTTAGATGCTTACAACTTTGGACTTAGTACTTGGCCTTCCAAATGTTGTAAATCACCTCTGACACTTAGGGTTCAATCACTGGAGGGACTTGTTGTTTGCCCAAAAGTTACTTCGTTTGCATTTCCACCACACCTGTCCTGTGTGAATGCTCTGAGTTGGTCAGAAATACAAAGAAATTGCAATCAGATGTTACTCTGATGTTACCCTAAGACATTTTTCTTAGTATACTGACTGGGAGACACTGTAGCTCAGCCAAAACGTGGTAAATTAAGTCAGCCTCTTCCTACCTCTGTCAGTTAAGCTTGGGAAGTCAAATCTATTTACATGTCTAAAGCTACTGATTTCAGGAGGGCAGGGTAGGCAAGTGTTTAAAGCCTTTGATCCAAGCATTGGATTTGCAGTGCCAAGTAGACCAACTCCCAGGTATTTCTATTAATTTTAGTGCTTCTTGCTGCTCCAATACTCAATGACTAATCTCATTGAAATTAGGGCACTGTCCCTTAGTGCCTTATTATAAATATTAATCCAGATTGTTTAGTCTTGGTGACTAGATGTGCCATAAATACTTTTTATCAAATAAAAATCCCCAAACCCACCAAACAGAATTCCCCACCCCAAAATTAAGATTTGTTAGTTAGTAAAGTTCAAGTGATTGGAATTCAGTTAGTGATTAATATCTTGTGTAGTTACTTCTTCATTTTCAATATCTTTTTGTGTAAAAAATGTGTTCAGCTTGTCACGGATCTTATTTTATGTTCCTACCTTATATCATTTCACATTCTGCTTAAGTACTTGGTCATCTATTACATGACTCATTAGTCTGAGATCTCTACAGAATTAAAGAAAGTTGCAGTAAAAATAATATATTGAAGCTGAAATTTCAGCTACATCACCCATGCATGTTTAAAAGCATCTTTCAAAGTCAACTCAACATATAATAGTGCAAGATTAATGTTCACTAAGCCCCATCTCTAGTCCTTCAGACAGACAGGGGAACAGATTGAACCAAGCTACACGTGTTTGTTAACCACAAAATAAAAGTTGTGGAAAGCAGATCAAATCATAATTGATTAGGGTAACATCGGGATGTTTTCCTTTCTGGCATTCAATTCCTGGTCACTAGGCAAAGGCAGTCTTGCTAAGTAAAGATAATGAGAAAAAAAAGTTGATGAAAGACTTAAATCATTAAATAATAATCCAAGACTCTCCCCAAACCTACCTGCATGCCCACTAAAGTAGAAATGTCATTATGAGTTCAAAAAAGTCAAAACAGCATTTGAAGCAACTTTCAGCCAGAAAAGTAAATAAGAAAGAGTATTTGAATTTTCACCTATTAACATACTTCTGAGGATGTTACCAAACAGGATTAAGTTTCACAAGTGTTACACAGTAGGTATTTCTTACCAATTTTGCAAATGGATAAACTGAGTCATACAGATAAGCCTTTATTCAAAGTCCCAAGCAGCCAGGAGCAGAACTGAGAATACAGCTTTTGAGCTGTAACTAACCAAGGTCAGATGGTCACTAAATGGAGTTTTCTCAGATACTACCTTTCTACCAAGCAAGAGGTAAATTTATTTTTCATTTCATTTTCAGCTGGAAAATAATGAATACTCATGACAAAAATAAGAAGGCAAATGAGGGAAAAAAAAAAAAAAACCACAAATTTTTTTCATGTATCCACTTTTAAAAGAAGCTAACGTTGTCTGATCACTGAGTAATGCAACTGATTATACTTAATAATCTCTTGGTAATTACCAGGTACCTGCTTATGCACTGTAAAAATCCCAGAGGTGAGAAATTAGAAGAAATTAATTCACCTCTGTGGTTAAATATTACATCACGTTGCATCGCTTTGTGTTCACGCATTTTTAAACATGGGTAAGATAAATTTTTCGTGTTTCCTGCCTCCCAGAAAAAAAAATAAACTGTGTATAACATAGAAATGTGACTTCTTCTGACCTGACATTTGTTCCAAGAATGAGCAAAGTAAGTGAAACAAAAGAATCTCTAATTTAATATTTAATTTATCTAATATTTAAGTAGGTGAGATATTTAGCTTTCTTAATAAATAATAGCTCTGTGGGTACCAGGCAAGTATTTCCTACTGCTTTCCAAGGTTCTTTAATCTTTTACAGTTTGGGAGAAAAAGACGTGAACTTATAAGGTGATTATGATAATACACAGCTAATTGTTCACACTGTGCTAGTGACTACAGGTTGATGCTGCATTTTGCTAAGCCTTCCACAAAAAGGGCATGTGGCATTCCATAGTTCTTGAGATTAAAATCCAAAACATAACAGATCTGACAGTTTCAAACGGATGTAATTTAGAGTAGATGCATAAATCAAAAGTAGCTGGGAGCCATTACCTGAATTTGCCAATATATGAGCTATTGTTTGCTAACAGTTAATTGTTTAATACTTGCTGGCTGCCCCAGAACTAATGAATTGTACTTTTATTCATCTTAATTTCTTTATGGTAAAGATTTATAAATTTTCCTTTATTTCTTTTCTCAACATTCTGTTAAGAAAACCAGCTATGCATGGGTAATTTAAAAATAAACAGCATTTTACAAATTTTTACCAACATACTTCCCCAATAAGAAAATAAGATGGAACAACTAATTGTATTGTAATTAGATATAATCAATTGTAAGCAGCAATAAAACATAGATCACTTCCCTGCAAAACGATCTGAAAATCTTTGTTTTCTACTATTTTTAGAATTGATTCATAACATTAATTAGCTGCCTGAAGATTAACATTTATTCGTACTTACCTCACACCTTCTATCACTGAAGACATGCTAAAGTCACTCTATAATTACAATGTGTCTCTTGCTAAGCCTTAAAACAGGATTATTTGCTTGTCTTAGAGATATTTCTGCCTGGATATACATTCTAATTTTCTACTGATACACAGCCTTCCCTTATTAGCTCAGGAAAAATAATCAAAACCCTTCCTTGGAGCTAGTCGTTAGGAGGAGAGAGGTGCTATGGGAGAAGCACATCTCGGGGCTCTGCCATGGGAGCTGCTGAGCACCCTTTGTTCCAGGGATTTCTGTGGGATTGAGGGTGATCAGCTGCTTTAGAGCACCAAATCCAGAGACTATCACAGTTCTAATGCACCCTGCAAGGGGATTAAAGGTGGGGATTCAAGGCTTCACACGTATTTTACCTGTGACAATTCAAGATGTATTCTGATGGGAAGGCTGCAGCAAAATGCTTATTTCATGTGCACTAGGTGAGATGCTCACATTTTACAAAGTGCATTTAATAAGGAAAGACAAATTATTTTCCAAATGAACTTGATTTTCCTGGCTGGCTGACTTCAACAGCCTTGACTTAATGGGTATGAGTAAACTCCACTAACATAAGAATCACCTGAATGCATAAAAACTAAAAAATGGACTTTGCAACCATATTATTTGCTTAAAAGTTAAATATAATTAAATGATGACACCTTGCAATTGAGAGGTAATAAAAGATGAGTGTTGCCACACCAGGAAAGAATATTTCAGAGGATGCCAGCTGGAGCCTGCTGTTCATGCTACTCCCTCATAAAGGACTGAACAGATTAAAAATGTGAGTGAGCTTTATGAAACTCTT
>NW_008606531.1:56106-82377 GCF_000691845.1 Merops nubicus
TGATTAAACCATCACCTCAGACCCATTTTTGTACATCCAGTTGCATCCAAGTTTCTACATATTGGAAGGAAATGACAGATGACCAACCCCAAGTACTTCAGCTATGCTCTTTCCTTACCTCTTGGACTGTTGAGAGAGGCCTCGGATGCCTTTCCTCCATCTCCACAGTGACTCTGGTCAAACGGAAGGCACTGCTCCCCTGTTCCTGCCACCACATCTGCATTTCTGGCCAGGTCTTTGGTCTCAATGAGAGATTTTGCTTTGTAGACCTTTCTGGTGTTGGTGTCTGACAAGTACAGGGATTCTGACACTGGATCAACAGCCAAGTAATATTTATGTGCAGGGCTTGTACTAAAACAGAGGAGAAGTTAAACTGGTTTTCAGTCTGTCCATTAGTCCCAAACCACCCAGTATAAAGCTAACTGGAGTGACTTGAGCTCAGGTATCATTATTACTACCTAAAGCAAGGTCATGTTTCCATACCTGGTAAGTCCTCACACTCCGGGCACTGAAAACAAATCTATGAGTTGCAGCAAAGTGGATCACAGACTGCTCTGCATGGGCACAAATCCCCACTCTTGGTTATTTTTATCTGTTACTAAACCTTAGGAAATATGAAGGTGTGAAATATGGTGCCTTAATTCATGCCGACCGTATTGTCAGGAGCAAGGCAGGAGGCCAAGTACTGTCAGTGCAACTAGGCATGAATTAATGCACCATAATTCATGCACTGAAGTGCCTTATTGAGATTATAAAATGTTATTTTTAAAAAAATATTTACATATGTTAATTAAATGGTGAGAATCCTAAATTCTAATCAGAGCACTGGGCTGCGTCTTAATAACCAGCAAGACTTTTTGTTTCTTTTTCAGAGCAAAGCTAATTTCCAGTGTGAGGAAATTGTCTAAGCACATGGCACAGCAGGCTGGTGTCCTGAGCCTGGTGAGACTGCAGTGTAGTCCTGATTGTAAAATAAAACCCCAGCTAAGTGTAGATGGTTTAAATCACAGGGTTGGTTATGGGAATGGTGGGAGATAGGTGCAGGCAGAGGGGTGGCCACTCAATTATGATTGTCACAACAAAGTTAGGAAAGGAATTGCTCCTCAGCTCTGCCAGTTTTCTTTGTGGTGGGTTTGACAACTCGGCGTACAGCTCCTTCTGCAGCGCCCAGTTTTTGTGCCACAACGAATCAGGAAAAGAAGAATCTAGATAAAACAGAACTGAAGAACTGGCAGAGGCTCCAGGACAGATATATACTGTCTGAGACAATACTGAGTTATTTTACTGACAACTTCAGGTTGATAGAGCCTCTAAATACGAAGTTTTTCCTTGGCTGAGGCAGACACTAAGTTTTATTAATCATCTGCTAGACAGTTCTACCTTACTGAACAATTTTGCAAAACAATGTAAAAACTACTTACTAATACGTTTTATTTTAGCACTCCATATATTGTTAAGAAACTTCTAACAAATGATCAACTGAAACCTTATTTTTATTTATAATTACTAAGGCGAATGCTGTACCATGAGAAATGGGATACAGCTTGGAACTATTTCTCTGAATTCTCATGCTCCATCCCAAAAGGGACAGAAACTACTCAGCATCTCTGAGGCCAGGGCCACAAGTCCGACCAGTTTAAAGCTGACCTTAGTCACAAACATCTATAGAAGATGGAATGGGGAACTACAAGGGAAAAGATACTCCCACAGCTGGGAAACAGTTGTGAAACTCAGTCCAAGGAAACCCAGGGAATGAGAGGACAGTGGTATGAGAAAGATGAGTAAGAGGATGAAGTAAAAGCATTTAATTATCTATCAGCAGGATTATAAAATTTTGTTTGTTGAAAACACAAAGAATCATTTGTGCTCTCTGGAGGAAGCTCAGAAGAGACTGGCCAGCCACAAGATGAGTTTTTAATAAAATACTTCTACGGAAAAAGTTGCAAGGAGAATTTTACATGTCAAATAAACATGTTGTTCATCATGCAGAAACTGCAGAGAACCAGGGGTCATTATATACTCTCCTTGTAGACACATTTTCTGTCATCCTTGTCTTTACATTTAATAGGCCAGCTGTTGGAAAACTCTTGATGTTTATGCTCAAAGCTTTGAATACTAAAATGTTTACATTTAAAGAGTATTAGTAAAAAAGGAACAAAAGAAAATACTTTCTAACTTTGAAAAGGTTTGCACTCAAATCTAAATCTGAGTTTATTTAAATTAGCCCATTACAAACTCTACCAAGTAGACCACTCTTTACGATTAATCTTTCCAGAACAAGTTATTACTATCCTGTAGTAAAATTTTCTTCTGTAACTTCAAATCTTAGTTTCCAGTTTTCCTAGATACTAAACAGCTCTGTTATATATTGATGACAAGAAAAAATGAAATGGGAAAAGTTGTTTTTAAACAGTCAAAAATCAGATCAGTGGCCGTCCCTGTTTACCGATTTCCAACTCTGTCCCTTTTTACACAGTATTTTCTGTGTCCTGGTAAAAAGAACCCTTTTTCTCTGTTCTTTTGGTGAGTAACAGTTGCATTGGGGAACTGGGTTTTGAAGCCTTTCCCATGAGCCTCTGACACTTTTAAGTTGTTGCTTCCACTTGTTTCTTTGGGCATCCTAAAAATTTCCATCACAACTACGACCTTTACAACCTCAGGAGAATGGCATACAGCAGGACTGCTGAGCACTCCCCCATGACCTCAGAGACTACATTAACTGCAAGTGATTTCCTCCAGTTTTTCACAGATTTCACTTGGACAGACTACTGACAGAGGCAATTATTATTGTCCTTAACAGGACTGGGGTACCTGAGTATTGTCATGACTTAATTAAAGATTAAGCTCATATCAAGAAACTAGTACTAGTGAGCAGGTACGTAATAAATTCTACTTTCCAAAAGAAAATCCTGAATTTAAAACATGATTCATGTTCTGAATACATTACAGAGTAAGCTCAAATTGCTGCTTTCTTTAACTTACAAAGATATTGGTCAGTTTAAAGCAAACAGAAACAATCCTTTAGTTAGGAATTTTCTTTCTAAGTTTTCACTGTAAAATATATGAGAGGTGACACCACCTATCAATAGGCTGGCAAATCATCTGTAGTTTCAGTGGAGTTCTTGTGGCTAAAATGAGTAATCCCAATGAGCACTGCCATCCTGCCAACGCACGTCCAGTCCACGCTGCTCCCTGCTATGCCATGAAGCACAGGCTGTACTCGTGCTGGTTCCCTCACCTCACTGAAGGACTGAAGGGCTAAGAAGTTTGTTTCTAAGGCTACAGAGTGCCTCGCTATCTTTCTAGCATACAACATCATTTCTGCAGCTGGATTACGGTTATAACCAACTCCCTCCTCGTCTGTCACAGAACCTCAATAGGCAATGTTCACTCTTTTAAAGAAATCCCTGCAGTGCAGTCCTCCTGTGTGACTCTGAAGGCTTTTTTTTTGTATTTCTTTGTTGCTAAAACTGCAGTTTCCTTGGTTGGCTACATGTATGATCATTCAAACACTATGTGAAATCAATATGACAGCTATGAAATGCATTCCCAGTTTTTTTGGTTTAAACCTCTCCATTTCTGATTGGTGATCAGCAAACTGATTTTTAGAGGGAGGCTTCATTCCTTCAGAGGGAATAAATCAAACCTATTTTAGTATGAACAAAAGCGAGTTTGATGAGCATTTGTTTTTATTAAATTCAGAGTGTTTCTCTACATCCAGACTTCTAAAAGGACTTTTGTAAGACTGTTTCCTTGAACATGGTTCACATATTACTTACTTTTACACAGTTTACTCACCTGTGTCTTGTGTCTCTATTCCTAGCAAGACAGATGGGTTCAGGTTTAAAGAAAACAAAAACAAAACAAATCAAAACAGAAAAAGACAAATGTTAGTCCTCAGGAAAGCTGTATTCTGTGCCTGACTGCTCACAGAGCTGTATCCTAAACCCAAAATACTGTTTATCCTGTTATTCAGCATTATTTCTTTCTCTCAAACTTCTTCTTTTCTACTGTCCATACATTGCCAAATTGTGAAAAATTGGCACACAACATCATCATCAGCAATGTTAGCTGCTTGGAGATTCATGGGGTTTATATTAGAGAAATTTAACGTATTGGTTTCCACAATCTTTCCTGCCCTCCCCTCTGGCCCTGAAAGGGAATGGGAAGCTGGAGCCATAATTACAGGGGATTTGTTAATGGTGGCACAGGCCCAGCCTCTGTCACCTCAGGCTGCAATGCCAGGCTGGCTTCTGTTTGCTTAAACTCAGTCACGTCCTCCATTACAGATGAGGAACAATTTAATTCTGTTAATTTTAAACAGGGCCAGTCTACCTTCAGCCACAATGCTGGGCCTTGCCATGACACTCTGCATATTTGCTATGGAACTATGGGCTTCTCTTCAAAATACACTTCGTGGACTACTTTAACGTTTTGAGGAAATGTATGAGAAATCTCACAGGAAGCAAAATTAGCTCTATTAGTTCTGCACTTTGTAGAAATTCATTACACAAATCCTGTTTTAAGGCTATTTAAGATGCTCTTTTTAACTTTTTTAAGCGTAAGTATTCCGATGAGTTTTTTTGGACAGTTGATGACACATATGCTCACAAGACAACTAAATGTGGCTGTTTCTTTAAGTCCCAAGAGAAAAAAGGCTCTCACTGTAGCTTTCCTAGGCCCACCACTGCCAGGATAATGAACGCTAGTCAGAGATAGCCAATTATTACTACTTTTTTACCTTAATTCTAATATGCCAATAGAGTTTCCAGAAGGAAAGATCCGCCTGACAAAATTGAAGTCACCAATATACACACTCCCATCAGGCCCAGAAGCAAGAGCAACTGGGGCAAAGAGTTTGCTGTTGAGTGCCAGACCGTTGCAGTTGGAGCAGGAGACACTTCTCTGGTGTCCATTGCCCATCACGGTTGAGATGACTGGTGGCTGCTGGGAAATGAACATGTTTTCACCATTTCCTTTGTGTAAAATTCCTAAGAGGAGGAAGAAAATAGAAAAAAAAAAAAAAGGCACATTTAAATTATTCTGCAGTTTTGGATTATGCAATCCTCTAGAAAACCAGATGACCAAAACAGCAACAAATGTTGAGTTAGGTTAATGGTTAGTCTTGATGATCTTAAAGGTCTCTTCCAACCTAAACGATTCTATTATGCTATATATGGATCTTTTAAAGACTGTCACAAGGTTTCACTAATTTCTTCCAGTTTTGTTCAGTTCCAGCCTTCAACATGACCATTTTGTAGATTGCTGGTTAATGGCTATTTTAAACCCCAACATCACGAGGAGAACTCATGGTTGGTTAATGCTCTAACAAATTGACTGTTAATTGCAGTGCTATCTGATTTCTTGGGGATTACTACTTTAATATTCATTTTATTCATAAATTTTTATTAGGTAGCAGAGGAATTTCTTAGGCAGCTTGAATATTTAATTAAAGGAGATTAATAGCAGGACTACTATGCATTTTTCACAAAAGAGCACTGAGTGGCAGTACAAAATCAATAGTCAAATTTAAATGCGAGTCCTTCATGGTATATAAAAATGGTGCCAAGTGCAGCAAAGCCAAGTTAAGACTCAGGGAGTAATTCTGAGGCACAAACAAATGTCTTACCAGCAAGAATATATTGAATTCTGCCATAAAGTTTAGAACAACTTTCTAGCGTGCCACTATTTTAGCACTGCTCTGTAGCATATGCTGTTGAAAGTCTTCCCAACTACTAAACTGGTGATACCAGAACCAGTACAATGATGTATTTTCTCAATCTGGTAGCTGTAGTGTTTATTTTAAATAACAACGTGTTCATATAGTTAAGAAGTATCTTTAAACTGACATGTTACTTTAAGATTTTGGCCATTTCTGAATGCAAAACAAGAATTCTTTCAGAGCACAATCCAAAATCTCTTATTTCCCTTGGAAAGTCCTGTTCACTTCATCAGAAACGTGGCACAATTAAAGTCATAAATGCAAGGGAATGCACTTTCTGGAAGACTCTTACTCTGGGAAATGAGCATATTCCAGATACTACAGGAAGTACACGTTGAGACAAATCCAAGTTTTCCCAAAGTACAGCAACTGTATTTATGTACTGTCTCTACCAACTTTTGTTAAACCATTTTTTTGTGTCTTTCAGCTAAGTCTGAAGCTAAAATTCTCCTGGGAAATTACTGACTGTTGCCATAGCTATTCTGAAGGGAATTATATTAAAAAAATATATATTTCTGAACAACAGAGGACAGAATACATATATTTGTTTGAATGTTGGCTTAAAGAAAAAAAAAAAGCATCTGGGAAATACGCCAGTGAAATTAATGGCAATATCCTCCCTCACACAGTGGATAAAAATACTTCTAAATGAAGATGCTGCCCTTTGTCTAAAATTAACAATGTAAAGATAATCTTTCAACTGCCTCACACAACTGCCAGTAAATAATTAGGACTCTGGAGAATATGTTTTGCTGTCAATAAATGTAAGCATGTGCTTAATTTCAGGCTTTTGAGCCACTGCTTTAATTCTACTTGGTGCTATGCTGCACTGGGGCTGAAATTACCTTAAAGCGTAAAGTCCCTGTAAAATTACTCCTCCTTCCCCTAGATAAATAAAAATGGAATCAATACACTTGCTCATCAGAAGAAAAATCTAATTCAAAGAATACTCTGAAAAAATCATCAAATATCACATTCATTTGTATTCATGAGATATAGGTGTCTTTAAAGGGAATACAGGAGCCAGTATTTATTGTATGTGTTCTCTTCTTGATTATGAGAAATGCCCTCATGAACTTCCAAACTGAGCAAAACCTTTGTGTTAGAAAAATTATACTCTATCCATGTCACAAATAAGAAGTGATCACACCTCTAAACTGGAAGGGGGAAAAAAAAGTGGGAAAAGGAACAGTTTAGTATAGCTCAGAACAGGATGTGATCCTTTGTTAACCTAATTGATACAAACCCATGTCCATTTAGAGAGCTCAAGTTTCCAGTGACAGCCACTTTGGAACAATATATTATTTCACATCTGTTCTTCTGGAATTAGATATATATATTTTTTTCTTTCTTTCTTTTTCTAAAGATACTCACATCTGGCAATAGAACACAGTTTTAACTTTCTGTGGTTTCTGCATGTCAATACTTGGACCTCCACTGTTTAGCCTGTGCTATGAAATGCAATTCTGTAAAATTGCATCTATTTATTTTTACTACTTTTTCTGCTGTACTTGGTTTATTTTACAACATCTCTAAAATGAATAGCCTTTGCAGGGAGGGAGGTAAGCACAGCCACCCTGTCTCTGGGTTGGAATGTTGTGCACAGCAGCCCTGCTGGCAGACAAGGCTTAGTGGCTGAACTTAGAAGCTTCTCAGGACTTGTCTCCGTGTATAATATATAATGTCTAATGTATAATTCTAAGTTTGAACAATATTCTTGTCATTATTTAAGGCACATTTTCTATATCTGAAATTGGAAGAGCAGTTTGCTACTTTCTATGTAAGACCAGAAGCAGAATCATTATTTTTATCCTTTTGGTTAACACAGTTCATTATTTGGTTTTGTTGCTTTAACAGGAACCTAAAGACTGCTCTGTCAGGTGTCCACTCGTTATGGTATAGCCATTTATTTCTGCTCCTAACTGCTCTTTTGGTTTCTTTTCTGCTTTTCACAGTGTGCATGCTCAAAGCCTGTTATAATGACGAGGAACATCTGAGACATCACTGAGCTCTGGCTGGGCTCTGTCATCCTTGCTGGAGATGCAAACTCCAAACAGAAGAGAGCCCCTGATTTTGAGTCAGAAATGCTTAAGCCTATGCCCTCCCCTCTCCAGACTGTGTCTCTAAGTAACGGGTACAAACATTCAGCAGCTTCCCCCTTGACTGCAGCCCTGATGGTGCCAAGCACAGCAAGAACCCACGAGGAAGAGGAGCAGCTCAAAGAAGCTGCACATTCTCCATCCTTGTAACTGGGCTGGGGCAGCGGGCACAGCCTGGATGATTTTGGAGGAGGTGGCACGTGGCTGACAGGTCAGTGTCTGGTGTTCTCAGCCAGGCAGCTGAGAGGGGCCAGGAAGCAATTTGTCACCCCAGACACCCCCTGTGCTCAGGAAAGCGATGAGTTAGTCCTGCTCAGCTTATAATTGTATACTTTACAAAATCTCCAAACCTATTAGTGCCTATGGGGTGAATTATAGGAGTAACCACTGCAGTTAGCAGATACTCATATAAATTGGAGTTACTGCCAGCAATTTACTCTTGAAATTAAACTATGCAAGTGGTAAATTGGCACTAAGGAGTGGACTGTGGGGCTCGCAGTTGGGGGCTGAGCTGACTGAGGTCAGATTTCTCTTTGTGTTAAATGTCAATAGCTGGCATTTAAAGGAGACAATCTATACAAACCAATAAGACAGGGTATGAAAGAACTGCTGTTTAAAATGTCAAACTATTTTAAATCAAAACAGAAATCCAGATAATTTACAAACTAAATCTGACCTTTTGTATTTGGAATATTTATGCCGTAGCTGCACATTCAAAACTTGTAAAAACCTGACAGCCATACATCTGCACACGAATCTTCATTTGCAGATGGAAATAGATTTTAGTGGACAGACTCTCAGCTGGAGCGAATTCAGGGAACTTTACTGAATCCAATACTCAGCTGATTTATAAGTGCTGAAATCTGACCCTGAGTTTCTCTTCCTACAGACAGTGACAGATGGGTTTATTGGCAAACCCATATTTTTCTCATTACCATAAGTTATCTACAAGTATTGTTTTAATAATTTAATCCCACTAGTTGCTGATCATAGATGCTAAAGGAGGACAAGAAAAAAAAACAGGAATAAAATAAAAGCCAGGAGAAAACCTATTCAATTCTCCATGTCTGAAGAACTTCTAGTCTCCACGTTTGAGGAACTTCTGTGCAGGGTTAATGTTACGACACCAAAAGCATTTAGAGGTTTTGTTTTTCATGATTCTTCAAAAGGTGCTGGATTGCTCATCCTGAAGAATGACTTACTGTGCTTCTCCACAGAGTGGGCAGCCACAAAAGCGCCAGCATACTGAACTAGCAGCGTGGTTTTGGAAGTGCTGCCTCTCACTCAGCAGGTCTATGTTCATGCCCAGTTTGAAAATCTGGTGCTGTGATGCTACATCGTGCCACTGTGAGTCACGGGATGAATTAGGGGTGTAGCCACTTCACGGAGAATAAAACACACTGTAAACTGACCTCAAATGTGGTACTTCTATAGCACTGGTGTGAGAAAAAACCCTGAATTAGCATGCCCTCTTCCCACCCAAATGACCACAATGTGCTGGTGATATTAATGTTTAATACCTGGCAACCAAAACATTAAAATATCCTTTCAGATGGCATTTACAGTTCAGTTCCCATGAAATGAAGGGGCACATTCAAAGAGGATTACACACTAGGAAGTGTAACGCTGAAAATCAGAACAATTAATTCCTTTAAAATTTGTATTCTTCCTCTGCATTGCCAGTTAATAAAGGAAGGACTTACCACTTTGTGGATTTAATACATGGTGTTTGTTTATAGACCAGCCTCCCAGATTTGAGGCATCCATTTCAAAGCCTTGAAGAATTACTGTTCTCTTCTCCCACAGAACAAAATCGGGGCATGTTTCGTATTCATATCCCACCGACACTGCAAACAAATAATTAAAGATCTATCAGTCTACTTTTCCCTCTCTGAACTCCTAGGTAACTTTTTATTCCAGTTAATTTTATATTCATCCACTAAGTAATGATGTTGTTAATTTTCCTCTGCCTGATTGCTATTGTTGACTGGTATTTTTTTTAACAAGGGCTTTAAGAGATTAGTAGGTTACTACAGCTCTAGTTACTTTCAAAGGAGAAAACTTTCTGTTGTATCAGTTATGGATTTCTTAAGAGTATAAATCTCCTCCAGTGACTCCTGACTTGATTGTTTATTGCATTTCTGCTAATTACCTGAGCAACAGCTTAAATAGAAAAAAAATCAATGTTAAAACAAACTGGGTTTAATTTGTTTGCTGACTGTAAAAACTGTAGTTAGGCAGAAATAGCTTATCAAGCTGAAAATTTCTAGAATTAAACTTTTCTCTTAACAGCCTTGCACATAACATGGCTGGCCAAAATACTTCCTGAAAAACCTGAGCTTACCAAAGGATGGTCGTTTCTAGGGGAGGACTCAAACTGACCCGGAAACCTTTCCCTTAGTACTTCAGTAAACCAAAAAAAAACTTATCAAGATTTAATTTTGGTATCTCTAATAAATTTTTTTCTCCCCTAAAGTTATTTATCACCTCTAGTTAATTTTTTCAGATTTCAGTGCAACTCATTCATAACAGAAGAATGCTGTTTTGACACCAAATCCCAAAATTTGATTATATTGACATAGTTCAGCCTTTGCTAAATGAAAATCTTTAAAAATATTTTAAGATAAAAAAATAATTAAAACTCACAGGTTTCTGACATTTTCAACATTTTCTTCTCACTTTTCCTGTGTAGCAGCTTTAGGTGCATTTTACTTGAACCATAAATAGTTTTAATATCATCTAAATTCCATTACTGGATGCAATCAAAATATTTTGACCAGCCATAGCAGGGAGCATTTATGTTTAGAAGATAAATGTTTTACAGCAAACTGAAAGCTGTTCCTTACAGCAACTTTGCTTAGAGCTGCTTCATCCTTTTAGCTGAAAGAACCTGTTTCTGCAGCAAAACCTGGACTTGTACAATATTTACAGCACTTAAGAAGATGTGACTTTTACTTTTCAAACATTGCAGGTTTCAATCTGAGGGCCCAGCAGTCAGTGTCCAATTTCTGTGTTAAGGAGCACTTGTGACTACCAACAGCAACGTTTCTGGGTGGCTCCCTGGGCTGGGTGCCCAACTGTGGGCATGGAGCTTCTTCCAGAAAAAAAACATCCTCTGCTGGGATGAGCCACCAAGGTCCAGTAACTGAACACACTATTTTCTAGAGAGAAGCTGAAGGGCAGATTTCCCCTAGGAAGCACCCTCACACTTGCCACCTATACGTTAGCGTCTTTACTCCATTCACACACTTCACACGTGCAGTCCTGGGCCAGATGTGTACTCTTGGAAGGAATAAAGACCTGTGACACAAAGTCACTCAGCCTTGCTCAGTGAACCACTGCAGTCCCACAGGACAGTTCACCACCAGGTACTGTGCTGATATCTGGGTCAGGGGAGGGATAACAATTTACAACATCTGAGAACCTGCGCCAATGGATCCACAGTGGCACATTGACCAAGACTGTAGCTAAGGCTGTAAAACATCTGTTATCTCCAGCCCATGGTTGATGTTTCTGAGCTGACAAATACCCTCCAGAGGTTATCATCCCCTTTCTTAGAAGTTCATTGTTCCCATAGTTATTGTGTGTAGCTGCCTTTTTGTCCCTTCTCATCCGTAAGAGGCACATGGCCATACAGTCACTTTTTGTGCATCTACAACCATATTTCTATGTATACTTACACCTACTTATGGAAGAAGCCTATGCTCCAAAAAGGAGTATCTGTGTGATCCTAAAGCAGGGTCTCCTCAACCACCTAATTAGAGGTACTGATGTACCATCCATGAAAACTTCCTGCCAACCTTTTTGCATGCAACGCAATCAAGGCAAAGTGTAACAATACTAAAGTCAAGACTGCAGTGCCACTTGAAAAATCAGTGTTCTGTTACTGGGAGGTATTGCAAAACCTTGTAATTTTGTAAGTGAAACGACACTCTCAGTCAGCTTACCCTTACTCTCTGGACAAATTAATTTGTAGCCCATTTTTGAGGTGACTGAGATTTCACTGCATGAAGGAGAACTGTACTGACTATGTTTTTGGACACTAACAGCCAGTAAGTACAGTTCTTTGCAGTCTCAAAATGGATTTAAGAAGATTTACTGAAACCATCTGTATCAAAAATCTATTTTTTTCTTATAACTACTTAGAAGAATAAACAATAATTTGTTAGGCTTAAGAGCTGTTGCCAAAATACAGGTAAGAAATAAAAGGCAGGGTTAAACAGGACAATAACCCCTACTTCAACATCTCCTGAAATATTGGTACTTACCAACACCTGACTTTGAACAATGAATATAATGAACTCAACCAAAGTAATAAGCACAGTAACGAAAAGAGAAGAGCTAAGGCTGCTTGAGAGCTGGTTTCTATTCATGCCCAGAAGGGTTAGTCCTTGCACACCCACCACTTCATGCTGCTGTGTGGGATGCAAGGGCTTGCAGGAGTAAGATTGAGCATGTGTGGGGTTATGTGGGAGCATTTATTGAGGATGCTACTGAAATCCTTCATTTCCCCATCTTAAACTACAAGGGGACATAGACTTTCCCACCAAAGTTTTGTGTGTCAATATCCACATGCTGCTTTTTTTATTCAGAACAAAAATTTTTATTATCTCCGTTGTTACTCTGAGAAGACAAAGGAACCTCTTGTTAGAGACTTGGGGACTAGACTAACACCAGCCAACATTTCTCCAACAAATTTAAACAGAACCACCTGTGTGTGGAAATATGCTCAGAAAGTCTTCTTTTCTGTAACTCGTTATATGATCATTGCTGTCAGTAATCCTGGAGAAAAATAAAGATGTTTATAGTATTTCTAAACCCAAAAGCAGATGGTTATATTCCTGAGTTCCAGGAATTCAACCTGCTGCAATTTAATTTAAGTAAAATGAAAACCAAACAGAATGCATTATTAAATATTGGTAATATACTGGCAGAGGAAATTATTTTGACAAAAATTTATATAATAGATGCAGATAAAGGTCCCTGAGTACTACAGTGTGTAAAATTAAATAAAGCTTAATTGGAACCTAACAAAGCATGCTAACAACACACTTAAAATATAAAGTTTTTTTGCTTCTATTTTGCAAAAAGCATAACTGACCTAAAATTTAAGGAAAAGAAAAAAAAAACCAATTAAGCATCAACTAAATAATTTAGAAGTTGTTATCCAGCATTATTGCATCAGCTTTCTTCATATTTAAATATATTATGCTCATCTACTTCTAATCTGGGAATCTGTAGCTACCAGTATGATTTCCTAAGATGTTATGTACGTGATTTAAATTAAAGTCCAGATATCTCCTGGACTTTGTGAACTTCAGAAGACTCTCAGATGATGCAGAGGGAGCAGGCATACCCAGCTGTTCCCTCTCAAAGGCGTTAGTGACAACAGAGTTGGACTCTGAATACAGGGCATGTGCAGCCACGCCGAGGGGAGCCCCAGGTGGCACCCATAGAATGGACCCTAAAGGTCACCTAATCCAACCCCCCTGACGTGGGCAGGGACGCCTCTCAACCAGACCACATTGCTCAAGGCTTCATCCAGCCTGGCCTTGAACGCCTCCAGAGAGGAGCATCCACAGCCTCTCTGGGTAATCTAGTCCAGAGTCTTGCCACCCTTGCACTGTAGAACCTCTTCCTAAAGTCTAGTCTAAATCTACTCTCCTTCAGTTTAAAACCATTTCCCCTTGTCCTGTCACTGGACACTCTTGGGAAAAGTCTCTCTGTACCCTTCCTGTAGGTTCCCTTCAGGTATTAGGAAGGCAGTTATAAGGTCCCCCCAGAGTCTTCTCTTCTCCAGGCTGAACAATCCCAGTGCCCTCAGCCTATCCTCATAGCAGACATGCTCCAGCCCCTTCAGACCCATTCTATGACACAGCAATTCAGGAGACCTTGTGCTAAGGTTTGAATTTTGATCACTTTAGGCCAATGTAATGTGTGAGCTATGGCTGGAATGAGAAGACCTGCACTTCTGCACTAGCTTTCATGGCAGAGAGGAAACTAACAAAGCTGAAGATATATCACTTTTTCTGGTTGCTTCAGTTTTCAGCTGAATTAGTTCCTGATCTAGCTCATTTCATGATCAAATGAATGTGAGTGGTTGCCCAGGGGTAAGGAGAGAACATGGAATGTTCCACCTGGCAGCAGCCTGCAGCTGTATCTACTGCAGTGGACTGTGGGACCACAGCCCTTGAATGAGCTCCTTGTTTTCTGATGCATTTCTACATATAATCCTTTAGGTTGGAAGAGACCTTAAAGATCATCAAGTCCAACCATCAAGCCAACACTACTAAGTCCTCTGCTAAAACAGATCAGAATCTGTCAGGGTTGGAAGGGACCACAAGGATCCCCCCGTTCCAACCCCTCTGCCATGAGCAGGGACACCTCTCACTAGATCAGGCTGCCCAGAGCCTCATCCAGCCTGGCCTTAAAGACCCCCAGGGATGGGGCCTCAACCACCTCCCTGGGCAACCCATTCCAGGGTCTCACCACTCTCATGGGGAAGAACTTCTTCCTCACATCCAGCCTGAATCTGCTCACTTCCAGCTTTGCCCCATTCCCCCTAGTCCTGTCGTTACCTGATATCCTAAAAAGTCCCTCCCCAGCTTTCTTGTAGGCCCCCCTAAGATACTGGAAGGCCACAATGCATCATGTGATGTAAAACCTATTCCATATTTTGGCCTCCTAACCCTTTTTGGACACCAGTGGGTATTTCTGCATCATTCTCTAAGTAGAAATGACCAAGAAAGTGCTATAATCCTCCCTTCTCTCACCACCTCTCCAAGCAGGTGCCCATATGGCCAATAATTTTAACAGAAAATATCTATAAGATTAGTCCATTAAGTGACATAACCTCAAATTCAATCAATAAGAAAAAAAGCAAACCTTTTAAAAATCAAATAATGAAATTAATGAAAAAAATGGCTGGCTAAATAAAATGTATTTGTAGAAGCAGCACTTCTGCAACACTTCTCAGAAGAGCTGCTTGTGCTGTTGGTAAAGACAGCCTACGAAATATGCTGATATCCACGTAAACATCTCTAAACAACAAATCAATTACTTTTAACTGTTGGGGATGTGAAATGTAGTAAGAAAAGATGCCTAAAAGTTAGAATTTTGTAAATCCTAAGTGGAAGTGACATTTTAAATGTCACAGCCAAAAAATGACAGAAACAATGACACACCAAAGGTCATATTCCAAGTAACATTCAAAACAAAAGACAGCTGAATAAAATGCTGTTAGTACATAACCATTCTCCAAGGGAAAAGGGGATTTTCAAATAGATTAAATTAGAAAGATGACATTGGAAGAACGAGAAAATAAATGTTCTTAGGAAATCATACCAGTCACTTTAGGTAAAGAAGCTTTTGATTTAAAAGAATCTAAATGCAGCAACAAAATGTATAAGCTCTGTTTTCCTGGCTTGATGTGTGTGAGCACTTCTGCTTACATCAAGGTGATTCTACCCACCCATTGCCTCAGCCAGACCAGAAACCTTCTGCCCATATATATCTGTCTTATTCCAGGCAAACGTGTAGACCAAATTGGCTGCAGCAGGAAACCATTTCTGAAGCAGACGTCCTTCAACAGCAACTATCAGATGGACTTTGGTCATTCCAGAAGGGATGGTTGTGTGTGTTAAAATAATGCGCAGCAGAGTTTTATACCCTGGTGTTCTACTGCTGAGGTAACTCAGCTTCACAAAGCTGGAAGGAATTGGGATTTCCTCTTGGACCACCTTGGAAAGAAAACACAACATTATAGCTACAGCCAAGAAAATGCAAAATCATATTAATAGCAACAGGTGCTTAGTTTACATTTCACAGTCCTGATGTGAACACAGTCCTACTTAAAACACTGAGCTCTTCTGTGTTTATTTAATCCAGCAATGCAGCAGCCAGGCATGTTACAAAATGTCCAACACTGAAAGCTGCTTGGCCAACTTCCTGGATGGCAATTTGTCTCTTTCCATAGAGTCCCTTCCTCTGAGGCTTTACTCTTACCTCCTGAGGAGCAAATTCCATCTCTGTGGGTATATTTAAACATATGAACTCCACAGCCTTACCTTGGCTTTATTATTTGGTTTACTTAACAAACGTTCTTAACCAGAATACAATGAAAAAGTTTTTTTTTAAATACTCACACACTGTATATATTACATTACAAATTGATTATCCTGCTTTGGAGGTAGTAACTCTAACTTGGGGAGAGCTAAGAAAGAACACAAACCTTCCTGTGGGACCATCTTCTGTGCAGAAGTCCTTGCAGTAAGGTCAAGCTCCAGCAAGAAGGGGCATGGGGCATACGAAGGCAAGGCAGAAGGAACCTAACAAGCAAACTGTGGCCACACAGCAGTGAAGATGGAACAGTGTGGGTGTAAGAGTCATCCAGCTAATAGGCAAGTCCCCAGGGTGTGCAACAGAGTTCAAACCCCACAGCACTGCTGCCAGCATCCCCTGGATTAAAGCTTGCGTGGCTGTGCCCCCCATGGGCTGGTATCAGTTCCTGGAGGCAGGGAAGACAAGCCCTCAGCAACCAGGACTGCAAAGACTGTGAGCTTGTGAAGGAAAAAAGAGAAACTTGGCCTTGACCCTTTGAATGATGTGGGCTACAAAAAAGGATTTAGCTCTTGTGATCTCCTGAGAGAAGGAGCTCTCCTGGGACAGCCTGCGAGGAAGGGCAGGTGAGAGAAGACAGCAATTTCTTGAGGATGCCACTACAGTCACTCAAAGGCCACTGAAAACTCGACTCTGCTTACTATGCTTGATGATTTTAGTGTATTTCTGTAATAACGAGCCAACCTGTCACAAGCTTAACTTCGCCAAGCTTGGAAAAACACAAACGGTTTTGTTTGTACTCCCCCGTTTTTAAATTTCTCTTGTTTAACAATGGATCACCTCACGTTCCAAGCATGTTTATTTACACATTGCAACAGTGCCACTGTCACAGGATTGCTGCAGTACAGCTGGAGGCCAGCCAGCACTCGTCGTTTCGACATATGAAACGTAGTGTTGCCAGGGAAATCCTGCTCCCTTTATTCCTCCTGATTTGCAGAGTTCCCCTGCTTTCCTGCTGACATCCCAGCTGCCCCCTCTGTCACGCAGCTGACAACTCTTCTCACTTTTTGACAGAAAAACGGGAAGAAATATTCATGCATTGATACATGGTAATGTATGTCCTTCTCCTATTATTCTAGGTTATTTTTTGTTCCGTTCCCAGTACTGTAGGATGAAAGGTAAGTCTAAGAACCCTCCTATGTCAAAAAAAAAGACTGGGGGCAGTTTCTCTCTGAGTAGACTGTCTGCTTTAAAGATGACCCAGGAATACCTCATGTAGAGTAACGTGACCTAGTTTTTTCTTACTAGTGTGCATCAGTTATTCTTAATTTAAGTTCATTAGTTTCACTTAGAATGTTCTGTGAAGCACCACTATGGCCATCAACTGGCAGAAACAAGATAACGTTTTTAATAGTTATGGAGATGTTTAGACATAATTGAGTTCAATCAGAGGTCTTTTATGTGTTTAAAAAAAGGCCTTTAATCAGTAGCAACGTTTTTATGAGAAAAAGAGAAAAGGTTGGAAATATAACTGGCTGAAGGGCAGAGCTGAGAGTATTGTGATCAGTATCTAAAGGGTGGGTGTCAGGAGGATGGGACCAGACTCTTCTCAGTGGTGCCCAGTGACAGGACAAGGGGCAACGAGCACAAACTGGAACACAGGAAGTGTCACCTGAACATAAGGAAAAATTGCTTTATTGTGAGGGTGACAGAGCCCTGGAAAACACTGCCCAGACAGGTTGTGGAGACTCCTTCTCTAAGGACACTAAAAACTCACCTGGACGTGTTCCTGTGCAACCTGCCCTGTGTGACCCTGCTTTAGGAGCAGGACTGGACTAGATGAGCTCCAGAGGTCCCTTCCAACTCCAACCATTCTGTACCTCTGTGATACTTAAGTCTACAGTTAGCCTCCCAAATTTCTTCCAGAATTCCTTAGTGAAGCTAAAGAGAACCCTAAAGAGGCCTTATTGCTTAAACTCTAATTGCTCAAACAACACACTAAAAAATGTGGGAGTTAACATGATCTGAAACCTATGTAGTTGCATTTTGTTGGGTGTTTGACTCACACAACCTCTTTTAAGCCCCAAATAAAATAACAGTTAACTACAAGGGTAGTTAGAAACTGGGAGTTGGTAATTAGAAATCAAGGGAGTGTCAATAAAAAAAAAAAACACATTTAAATAAAAACAATCCTAGAGACCATGTTAAAATTGCTCTACTTTGGAAAGAAAGTAATAAACCCCAAGAAGCTAACATAGCTTCAGATGCCACTGTAAAGAACTAGAAGATGTGAATGGATGAAACATCCCTAGTAGTCTTCAAAGCATCTTAGGTCATGTCTCACATTGATGTATGAGGAATTTGTACTGTTTCTGTAACCCAGGAATGGTTTTGTGCATTGCTATAAACGAATCAGGATTTCAATAAGAAGTCATGTTAGGACTCTCCACTTTCTTCTACTTGGAGGTAAGAAATGAAGCACCTTAAAATATTAACAAAAAAGAAGGAAAGGAAGGAAAAAAGAAAGATGCATCTTGTGAAGCAGTACTCAAGAGATATACATTGGCATTGTTCTGACAAGTGAATAACATCACAGCAGTTAACCGCTCACTATTTCTTACTGTATTCTAAAATTGTCTAGAACTTGTTCTGCAGCTGAACAAATTGTTAATTTGAAATTCTTTTCATTACCTGTAGCTCTGGAATAACTGTTCCTCTTTCAGGACAGGACCCTCCAAACGCTGTCAAGGGGGAAGGGAGTACAATTGGATTTGGGCTGATAAAGCTACTGATGTCACAAGATGGTGTGTCCGACTCCGTTCTTTGCATCACAACTTTGTCTACAATGATAAATCTATTCCAAGGCAACCAAAGTGTCCTTTTTTCAGGTATGAAGGGAGATCTGTCAAAAACTAGAGTGACAGAGATGCCTCCAACAGCCACAAGGTCAAAACTGGAAACAAGAAAACAAATTGCTTTGTCTCTTTTTGGTTTATCATCATATTACCACAATTTTCAATGCATCACAAACAAAAAGTGTATGTTGCTCATTACAGTCCTTAATTTATTGTGTGAAATCATTCAGGTATACCTTCCCAGTGTCACCTTGGGGTTCATGAAGAAGCTTTGCCTCTCTTTGCTTCCTCCCTCTACGCACCAATAGCAAGATACAGAACTTGGCCTGCTTCTCCTCTATTTATCAACTAGATAACAAAAGTGTGGACCTAGCTACCCTGGTTTATATGAAAAGAAATTCCTAGCTCAGAAAAGGGATGCCCCTTGTAATCTACTCAGGAACAGCATGCAGAATAAAAGACTTAAAGCCTGTTAGGTCTTTTCTCTATTAACATATCCTGTTCCCTTCTTCTAAAAGTAGCAGAAGGGAAAGGCTGAGGATGCTAAGCATGAGACCCCCCTGTGCAGGGTATGAAATTTTTGGGAAAGATGCCAATTAATTGCACTGAGAACTGAATCAGCTCCTGTACACAAGGCAGGTGATCCTCTGGGAGCTGTTGTGAAGAACCTTTGGCATATCTGGGCTGCAAAACAGTGGGACGTGGAAGGCACAATATACAGAGTCTCAATTACCCGAGTTTCTGACATCCATAGCCAGGCAACACAAGGTAATATGTAAATAGATGCTTCACTCTCTGTATTATTGAATGCATCTATTACGGAGGCTTTTGATGGTAACAAACTGTGATAAGAAGTCAGACTTAATTATGCATATCTCATCACATTTCCCAAATGACACCGATTACATTCACAGTGAAATACAGGTAGCATATTTTAAGGCACAACTTTATCCAGGCTAGCGTAAAGAGGAAATGATCATTACTAACTTTCAGTAGTGCAATTTGAAAGGCAATAAACTAAGGTAAAATAAATATGCATGCTCCTTGCTTTTATAAATCAACAAAGCCAAACAACAACAACAAAAAAAATTGTGGAAAGGGTGACAAATTACACCCTTTCCCCGTTGGAAGGTAGCTTCTGATTTCTTGTAATTCACAACACAGCCAAGGAAGTCTTAAACTGCCCTTAGCAGCTTCATTCAATCAAGTTCAGGAGCAAATCATAACCCTATTACAAATGGATGGCCAACCCTGGAGTGCAATACAGAATCGAGAGGAACTCCATCTCTCTTTTGATAACTGAACTCAGTGCTACAAGGCTGGGGGAGAAGGGGGAGCCAGGGTTGCTCAGGACTGGTTGTAGAATAATATCTTAACCATTTTGGCTCTGGAAACACCCTGTCCTCACCTATACTTCTGTGGCTCTGGTAACCAACTGAAGGAGTTAACATCTCAATAAAATACTTGGAAGGTTGACAACAACAGGAAAAAAAAATAGAGGAGACAAGGAATTTTCTGGAAAACCTGAACAGTGGAAATACTCAATGTCAAGAAGGTACCGTTAGAGCAGTTACTGTCACATTTTGTCTCCAGGTATTTGAATGTCACTGTAATCTTGTTGCTGTTTGGGTTTTTTTCTTCTCTTTCTTCTTTGATCCTTTGACCACATTACTAAGAGTGCTCCAGAGCAGAGGACCACCCTCAATCCACACTACAAACAGTGATGTCTATGAAAATTTTGTATATGAACAGAAGTGTGGTAGATGGCCCTAACTATACAAATCTAAACCAGTCAAAGGCTGTAAGTGAAAGTCTGACCTTCCATCTTGTCGACTGATGGTGTATCCATACTCATTGTGATGCAGAAAACTGACATTAACTCCAACCAAAGGTGTTCCATCTACTGCTACCACCTGGCCTCGAATGACACATGCCCGTCTGTAACAACAAGAGTAGAAGGCAACGTGTTAGACACATCAAAGAGGGTGAGAAGGGCACTGAATTCAGGAACCGTGCTAGACTTCTGTCCCAGACAGACAGAACTACTTTGGTATCACTGTGGCTGTTGATTTTAAATGAAAATTCAAACAAGTCCAAAAGATTGATTTGATAAACCATTATCTCATGAAGATGACACACAGACTCTCCCGTGAATTGCTGGTGTATCAAGAATACATTTCCATTTCCAGCTATATTTCAGGATACCATTTGTTCTGCCACTGAATAGGACTGCAGAGGTTTCACTGATAGCATGATTTAGCTTGCTGCAGCTCTAAGGGGTGATGATTTGTGAAAGGGGAGAATGAAACCTCCTCCTCTGCTGCTAAGAATAGGACATTGCTGTCTATTAGAAAAAAGCTGAACTAACATGATAAGGCAGCAGAGAGACACATGCTCTTCACTGAACTTCAGAAAGTTATGCAGGTAAATTCAGAGAGCGCCTAATCAAGTGTAACATACATTCTTCTCCATCTCCCATCACATGTTATGCCCTTTTAAAGTCCCTCTGGGATATGTTGGACTTGCACCCATTTTCCAGCATAAAAATCCTCCCATTCCAGCAAAGAAGTTGGAAGATGGCAGCACAGCAGAACACATCAAAGTCAACAGACAAGAAAGTGAACTCATTACTAAGTGGGTCTAATTGGAGGCTAACAGGATCACAGAATCATAGAAAATGAGAGTTGAAAGAAAATACAAGACTTTATCTTGTCCATTCCTTTGCCTCAGGTAAGATCAACTATACCTACATTGCTCCAGACAGACGCTTGTCTAACTCTATAACCTCACCAAGCAGCCCATTCCAGTGCTTCTGTATGAGTGCTTTACTCAGGGCAACTTTTCCCTACTGCCTAATCCGAATCTCTACTGCTCCACTTTGAGACCGTTACTTTCACCCCAGCCACAGAACTGGTGAAGAAATTACTCTATTTTTCTTAACTTTAGCCTTTTATGTATTTGAAGGCTGAGACGTAACGGAGACAAGTCTCATCAAGGATGAGAAATAAGATGTAAAATACTCTCATGGTGCAGATTAGGACCTAGTGGGATTTTCTATGGGCTTACACATCTACATTCCACTGAAACACCTTTCACTATTTTGTCCTGTGCTCTCAGGTACACTACACTAGCACACCTCCACCAGCTGAGGGGATTCAGGTCTTGGGATTTAATGATACAACATCAGGTATTTCCTGGAACTCTGGCTTCACGTAACAAAGTGAACAGTGTATGCAGAAGTCTTTGATAATGTTATGACATTTAAGGTCAGGCCCAACAGAATACTTATAAAGGTAACAGGCATTAATTACTCAATATAAACAATAAGCATGAATTTAGGCATTATGTTTCTCAATTTGAAAGTTCACGGTAGACCTCAACACATAAAATCAACCTGTGCACAGTGGATATGTAATCTGAAGGAAAAAACCTTAATAGCTCCTCAGATTAAAGTTATTTAGTCTATATATGAATTAAAAACATATTCCTTGAGAGATTAATTGATCATGATCCAATGAAATCATACGCACAAATCAGAGACCATAAATCTCTGAAAACTCTGACTTGTTTCATCAGATTCCATTCTCCAAAGCCACTTGACAGGACACTAATTTATCACTATGATATCATCAAACCCGGCTGACTATGACCTGAGAAAAAGCAAGTGGCACAAATTAACCCTTTTTGTGAGGTTATACCACTCACCACAGTTCCCAATATGAATTCCATGCTCTTGGGACATAGAAAGATGTTGGTTTTCAGCAAAGATGTTCATAAAACCCAGAGGACTGAAAGAAGCTGCATTATTGCCAGTATGCAAAACAGATTTACCACCTTTTTGCTTTCTGCATTAACTAAACTGGTCATGGCCCTATTTGTGGGCACGATGTGCTGCTCCACCAAAGGCAATCAAGCTCTTGTGTGTCTCAACAGACTCACAAGATTCACTCAATAGAATTGCCAGGTTCAATTATTCTTTGATTTATGAGAGCATAAAATACTGGATTCTACTTTTTTTCATCATATTTCTAACATCAGCAGACCTGCCTTTCCTTTTCTAATCCCTTTACTAGTGCACACCACATATTTACAGCACACATTGGTGTGAGAGAGACACCTAAGAGCCATCATTATTCAGCATGTTATTCTCATACTCCTGTTTGTTCATTCTGCACAGACTTGTCTTCCAACTCTTCTCTGTCCTCATATTTTATCAAGCACACAGATTTGTGCAACAGCAACTCATCAAAGTCTCCACTATTTCATAGATAGTCTTTATTTCCTCTGCTCATTCACTTTACTTCTCATTATTCATAAATAATATTAAGAGACTTACCTTTCAACTTTCTTGCTCCTTTTTTTATTCGTCATATTTTACAAGCCACACACATTTATGGTATGTGATAGAAACTCATAAACCTCAGTATTCTACATTTATCTGTATTGAACTGTCTTTGCAATCTTCTAGATTTTAAATGTTCTAACCCTTCCTCTATGTTGCTACATTTGTCCTCATTATTTACTGGTTTTTTTTTATTATCTACTCCAAGTCGAAGAGTTTTCTACTCTCTGGCCTCTTCTTGAATTACCAGCACTTACTAAATCTCTGAGCATTTGACCAAGATGTGTTTTAATTTTTGCATTTACTGCAGGTATGAAAGCATTTTTCAGTTACTTTACGACCAGCCCTGGTCTGGTTGTAAAGGCTTGGGGAGGTAACAAACAACGCCCCTCCTCTCCCAATGCCCTGACACCTCACAAAGTGGACCACCTTGCCCAGCGGCATGGTAGCGGGAAGGTTCCCTGCAGCTCTGCTGCTTGCAGAGGACCTCACTTCATTCCTTTCCTTACCAGAGCTTTTTAAGCATGTTCCCTGCAGTGACGCCACTTCATACTCAACTGCCACTTCACGCTTCCTTGCTTCAACGTTCACCCTCTTTCCAGATGAGCTGTGGACCTTGCTACCACTCACTGCTTTTCTTAATTTAAACAGAGAAACCTCTAAAGATCATTATGCCTCCTCAATCTGCTGTATGTCCCTCTTCTATTCTCAGCCTCCAAGATTTATTCTACACAGTTGTGACCAGCCTGCTTTTCTTATGGGAGATAATAACTCTCACTCCCTGCCCAACATTCACCTCCTTGCAGTTATTGCATAATCTTGGACTAAGGCTGTACAAGTTGTTTTAACTTGAAAGTAAATGCAAAAATGTCTTTTCTAATTTGGTGGAGCTGGGAAGGAACATATCCCTGATATACTGCCTTAATGTTTTCAAATGCATTAAAAATGTTCCTAGTCCCCTGGCAAGCTGTACCAAATCTGCAACTCCAGAGGGAGCAGTTGGCTTTTTCAGAGAAAGCAGAGATTCCCAGGGATTGCAGGTGGCCTGAAAGAAGTCGGATTTCTCTGTCAGTGCTTCATGGGTCGTTCCACGTGTAACTGAGGATCTCAGCCCTGCAGGTTTCAGCTCTCTGCCATCAGGCAGTTTGTTTGACATCTCTAATTTAAAATATAAACAGAAGTTTAACATTCTAGATGCATTCTTTCACTACTTGTAAAGCATTTTATTATTCCACTGCCATTCTGCCTTGCTCTGCTGCTACTTCTCCGCTACTTTTTTGCTTTTGTTTTGTGTGTTAAGCTTCCAATATTCTCTGAGCACCTCAGGCTGAGACATTAGGCTCAGATGTGGAACTCTGTCAAGCAACTTGTGAATTCGCAAGTGTCACATTACCAGAAGATGTCATTTACTGTATTGCATTTCTGATTAAAATCTTCAATCAGAGAAATTAAGCTAAAGGCTAGCAAGGTACATTCATTTCTTCCTGCTGAAGCCTTTGAAGGGTAATTAATTCACTACCATACGCTGGACCCTTTTTGTAGGCAATTTGCAGCAAGTCAGATAGCTTGCCAGCAGCATGCATTAAAAATCCTCAGCAAAGAAACAAACCAAAAACCTTCCTGAGAACAGAAGTTGATAAAAACATTATAATCTGCTACACTCTCCTACATGCAGTAGGTCAAAACCGTTCTGATGTAAGCAAGTACATTCCCATTTATTCAGAGTGTGTCTAATCTGCAGTTCAGCATGGCAGTTTAAGTTGGGAGTTTGTAAGAACCCAGTGCAAATGACAGAATAAAAAAGCAAATTATGTTTTGAAAACATTTAGCTCCTTAACATTAATATTGGTGTAGAACTTAGCCACAGCTCAATGCAATGCTCTGACTGCATTGTAGGAGCCAAATGCTTAAAAATTAGATCTAAGCTAAAGTTTGAGATGCAAAAGCAAAAGAATAAATGTCCCAGCAGCTGTCAGAACAACTAATTTTAGTATTTCAGATGATGTTGAAAAAAAACAATATATGGCAGACACCAAACAGTTTCAGCCTGAAGGGCAGAGAGAATCTTTCCCATTTTTGGACAGCTTTCCCAAATATATTTGACATCACTTTGGCTTTATCAGTAGTGAGATTCATGCAAATCTCTAGTTGCTCCTGCTCTGGCAGGGGGTTGGACAGATGATCTTTTGAGGTTCCTTCCAACCCCTAACATTCTGTGAATCTGTGAAACATCACCTATATTGGAGTTTCAGTGGCCTATGGTAGAGTAAACACTGTACAAAATCATTTGAATCAGAAGACCAAAAACATTGGATGGATCTTTCTTAATCCTCCTGATGGTCTCAGAGACGTCTTGCATAGGAAAAAAAAAAGCCAGATAGGACTTTGCCAAATTTTGGCACCAGTGGGAATGAATGTCAGTGCTCTGAAATAAATGAATGCCATTATTTCATGCAATCCTTCAAACATTTCTTGTTCAACAACCAATGTTATAAAATAAGTGGCACTGCAGGCAGCCATGAGTTCATATCATCTGTTTGGACACAACCTTTTCAGCAATGGCCAAAAGGAGATTAAAAACCCTCAAGTGTTCTTTGCTCTGTACCAGATAGACAGGATCACAGATATCTGATTTTTTTTTTTTTTTTACTGTAGTAACAGTTGTCTTTCTCCATTTTTTTCAGTAATCTTAATTCCCAGAAGAACAGATACTAGATGACAGATTGACAATGTCAGAGGAAGATTTCTGAACAGAGGCAGCACAGCCAAGCTATTGCCTCCTTCTGAGACTCTGCTTCTCTCTCATCCTTGAGGAAAATTCTGGCAGTTTTTAATAATATTTGACTTATGGATGAGCAATTTTTCAACAGCCTGGAAGACTTGAGGATCAAGCAAAGTGTGGACTGATGAACTGCTCGGGGTGCCCAGTACATTGCAGATTACTGTTGACAAAACCCAGGAGATATGGCACAGCACAAGTCTCCAGGCACTGCCCTGATTCCAAAGATACAGACAGCCTCATCCAAATCCCAGTGATCTTCCCACCAGAACTAGCTAGTAATTTCTCTGCAGTGGAAGGAAACAGTATCTGAGGTGTGAACAATGCACCAAAGCAAGTAAAAACACATTCCTCAGTGGTGTAAAGTCTCAACCCACGTGAGGGTGGGCTGCTGCTCACACATGGGCCTTCACCGC
>NW_008606531.1:82408-136059 GCF_000691845.1 Merops nubicus
CGGCAGATATAAAGGTAAAGAAATGAAATACTCAGAAAAAAGCATTTAAATCCAAGTTAAATCCCATCAATGACAGCTTTAAAAGATCAGTTCCTTATATCTATGAAAGCACGCTGATGGGATTATGTGCAATCTGGCTGCTAACACTTGCAGTGTCACAGAACATTGTATGGGCACCTTGAGTGCTCACCTCCCCTCTGAAAACACCTCTCTGCGAGGCATTCTGAGGAGGAAAATCTTCAACTGGTGGCTTCTGGTTTAAACTGCAGTATGGTCTGCTGTGCTCAAAGCCAGCCAAGGCTCCTTCCACCAGGAGCTGTGCCACTGCTCATCAGCAAGACACACTCCAAGAGACCCATCGCTGGCAGGCAGGAGCTTTGCATGGAGTTCATTTCCATGCCCTATTGCTCCACATATTTACAACATCCTGTTACATTATTAATAGTGATTAAATGCTTAGGTATTTCTGATCAATAAAGACTCTGTTTATATATTTACTTCATTAAAAATTACTAAGTCAAAAAGAGGAAGTGCACTGAACTTGTGCACAGCTTATGGAATGAAGCTGAGGTTGTAACCTAAGTGTTATGTACTATACTGTGAAAATAAAAAAAATTCTTATGTCCTTATTACTGGAACATGGTTTATCTAATGCATAGGCCTAGTTGACAGGGCATAGTTAGGTGATGTGGATGATTTGTGGATCTCTTTGTCAGCATGTAAGTTATAGCTTCCCAGGTGAACTATAGCATAAAAACTTATGTGACCCTATATTTCAAATGCTCAAAAAAAAATGTATTACCAGGTTTCTGAGCAAGTAAGTGCCCCTTTCCTGTTGCAAAGTCTTTTCCTGTTAAAGGGCAAGCCAACAAACACTCAGACATCACTCTACTGTTTGCAAGACAGCTTGAGAGTAACCCACAGCACAAAAGAGTAAACTTCACACTGGTCTATCAACATGTAGGAAAAATGAAAAAATAAAGTCTGTTAATTAGGTAGCTGGATTACAGGTAAGTGACACGTTAGATTTATTACACTGCAAATACCAATCAAATTCTATTGAGCCAATAGGTGACTGAATATAAGGCATATGAATTCAACTTGTCCTTCTGCTTGCTTTGTTTTTCTTTGTTATCCTTTTAAGTCTTTTTTTGATCACCAGTGAAGAATTTTCAGGTATCCAGGTTTTTTCCTGGCTAAATAATTTCATGGCAGTTCTCAATATTCAGAAATGTCTTTCATCTGAAAGAAAACTCACCTGCTCTCAAATGAGACATCTCCTGGGATTACATGAGTGCTTTCCTTCCCAATAAGGAACCTGATTCGATCATAAAAGAGCCTCGGAGGATGCTGAGAGAAAGGCGGTTGGCTGTGCTGAATAAGGTCAAGGGGATCAGGTGAACCCTGGCAGAGAGGAGTTGCATAACAATTGCTTTGCTGACAGCAGTCAGGGTCTACACAGTCTGTCAAGCCATCTAAAATGGAGAGAATGGAAAGTTCAGGAAAACGAATAATTCTGAGGATAAAGCATCAAGTTTAGTACTGGAGAGCACAGGAGATATTTAATCAGTTGGAAAGCGTGCTGATTATGACACATTCAAATTCAATAAAGCATTAACCTACACGCCTGGTCCAGGAGGGGTATTTCTCTCTAGCCATTAACACTGTATCACCTCATGAAATACACACACAGCAATGAGAAACAGAACTTACAAACGAAACGAATAGGCAAGAGCAGGACTGTCATCACTGCAGAACAGGCAGGAGAGGAAAATCACTGCACAATACTTGTTAGTCCCCCAGTTGCACACCCTGCAGCTGGTATGTCTAAGAGTCCTTCGTTGGCTCTTTGTCACTGCTGTCTGTTCACATCTGTGAAGGACACACACTTGCTAACCAGTCTGGAGTAATGAAGATGGCATTTAGCTCTCACAAGCATCCACACTACAGTTGTAAGATCAGGTATTTGTTACAGTTGTCTGACATCCATTTTAAGCCCTACAATAGCTTTACTAGTGTTTCAGGGTATTTACTTTTCATTTATTGGTTGCAGTACTAGAATGTTCCAAAAAGGGTAGAATCATGACTACGCTCCTTTTGTAGTTGGTGATACACCAACATACCCCTTGATGCAGGCTCTATCCCAGGGATAGATACAGTCTTCTCCATGGATGGTAGTCCCAGGAAAGCAAATTTGGAAAGTGAAAATAAACCTATTCCTCTCCTCCTTCCATTTTCAAGTATGAAAAATAAGAGAAATAACTGACTTTGTTCAAAAATCTGCATTTCTTCACAGACAAACTGGCAACAACACTTGTGGGTGAAATTCATTTACTTCAATGTCTAAAGCTTATGATGAAAAATGAAGCACTGAAGTGCATCTAAATTAAGGACCTAAACAAAACTTAAAATTGGGCTATTGACATATAATTGCTTCTATCAGCAGCTTAGACGTCCAAATTGCCTAAATTACATACTCAACCAGAAACAGATTTAATAAGGTATGGCAAAATACCCAACTATCTTCTTAAACATCCATTTTATGACTTAGCAGTTGCTTACTTGCTTGGACTGACAAGCACCCTAGTGCATATAAAGCAAGATTAAGGCATTGCATCCTTCAGCACAGACATCTCTCTGTATTTTTAACAAGGTCAGTCTGAATAAATGTGGAGTCATCATATCGCTGTATGGATTTCCCTTGTGTTCAAATCAGAATGCTATAGGATCAACGTGCTGTCAGATATTTTCACTTCATGATTTGACTTCTCATGCTCTGTTCATACCAACATTTTGGTGCCTAGAAAACGGTACAACCTCAGGGCAAGCTGTTAGCAGGGAAGCTGCTGTAGTTTTGTCATTGACTTTAATGGGTGTAAGACCAGCCCTCAGCCAGCTCCACTCTTTTCTCAATAGAGCACACTGCACCCTATGAATGCTCAGTAAATAAAAACATAAAATATTCACTTTGAAAAGAAAGCAAAAGCCTTCTACAGAACAAACAAGTGCAATGAAACAGGCTTTCCTGGAACCTGAAAATCCTTGCCTGACCTTGAGCAAGGTAATTGCTTGGCTAAGCAAAAAGTGTTAACAAGTTTGTCCTGCTGCAGCTGGGAAATCAGATAGAGCAGGCTAGTTTGGGGATAATGAGCTAAGGACAACTGTAGATAGCTAGCAACAATAATCTAAGACCCTCAGATCCAGCCAAGCTGGCATAGCTACAGGTCAGTGCATGCTTTGAGTTCCTTCCACATTCCCACAGTCCTGGAGACAACAGGCATTTGCCAGTGGTGGGAGAAAGAACTTCAAAGGCCAATGTTGAGTTCATTGACTTTGAGTGCAGTAGTCACTTGATATTCAGAAAAAAATAGAAAGCTATTGAAATCTGCTCAGAGAGCAGTAAGCTGAAACAGTAAGAGGCTTCCAGTCTAAATAAAACCACATGAGAAGTGGGTGGAGGAGTTCAGGATATGAACCAGAGGCTTTTCATTGTACTCTGATGAAAAAACAAAAGAGCTTGTTGAGTTGAAACCTAACGGGCAGGCTTGGAACTGCAAGGAAAAAATATCTCCTCTTATTGTTTCCTCTGTATTTTTTTTTTTTCAAGGAATGAAAATTTCTATTTTCTTAATGTGTGAACTGAAAAGCATCAAATTACTAGTAGATTGTCCAAGACTGCAAATATTAAAGAATTCTACTAGCTTGAAAAGATGTTAAAGAAATTAAAATCTCTTGCTTTTGCTTTATACTGGAGAAGATCCCTGCAGAGGGCTCTGATGTGGTTGGGTGTAGCCACTAGGGGCTGGTCTCTGATGGTGGAATGGTTATGGCAGTGACAAGGCGTGTTTGAGGAGTCAAGGTACTTTCTGAAAGGTACTAATTTCTACAACCTGGCTGCTCTGGGAAACTTGATAAACAGTGGTCTGGCAGAGTAAGTGCTAATCAGAAAAAAGGCACACTTATTTCAGGATAACAGCATACATGGGGAAGCTGTTTTGGAGTAATTTATTCCACAGTAGTTATTCTGATTAATTTTTTCTTTGTCAACAAGCCATTAGATGTGGGAACTGAGCTGACCTGATTCTCTCATTTATGTAAGGATAGAAGTGAAAACTAACAGAAGTATTAGAATATGAAGATTTGCTTAAAGAACAAATGGCTATTAAAAAAACCCCAACAATCAAATATTTTGCTTTCCTTAATAGAGTCTTCATTCTTCTCTGCTTCAGTCAGCAGCTTCCATATCCATGGGGGGTATATATTTAACAACTAGAATTGCCTGAAAAATACCATTTTTAGCTTTTTTTACCAAACAAACAAAATTTAGAAAAGAAATCAACTTGGATAAAACTGAAAAATATTGTTCACGCATTGTGCTGAAGAATAAAACACCTATTTGGGGGCAAATAAGGAACTCTTAGTCCAAAATACGATCTTTGCTCCACTTGAGGCTCATTTAAGAATTCAGTTTAACTTAGACCACTTAAAAGAAAAAACTTCAAACCTAAATCCCCAAAGAACCTGACTATAATTCAGCATGATACCCATTAAAATGAACCAGGTAACCCAAACTGGTACAGAATCACAAGTTCCATATGGAGGTGGTTTATAATAAGGAAGATCATATTAGTAAGTGCATGTGAGGATAACATTTGCAACAAGCTCATCCTATTTGAAATGAGATTTTTTAATCCAGGAGAATAATCCAGAAAAGCAAATAAATCTTGTTTATAAACTATAACATCAAACACATTTGCTTGAAAATGCTACAAATACATCCGTCAATTCTCAACCAGTTTTAGTTAAGTTCTCTTATCAGGAACCATATGAAAAGGAAATAGCTATAAAACTATTTTAACTATTAAGAAAACTCCTTGTGGTACGAAAACAGCAGAATTTCTTTTAAATCTCAGGAGACAACATTCAGGAGTATGAAAACACTGCAATAAACAGCAGAAACTGTAATTCATACATCAGGGGAGATCGTACACTGAAGTCTTTTCTGCCATTTACCCCAAAGTGCATCCCAGCATAAATGTAGAGAAAAATGTGTTACAGAGGTGTAAATGATTCTGGTCTGCTATTAGCATTTTAAAATTATTTTATATAAAAGGCAGCCGGGCACCTTCACTCTGCACTACAGATTATATAATAAAGTGCTTTGCATTATGATGAGTCTGAGGTCATGGTTTCACATCTTCCAGGTACCCTGTTTTGTACACAAGGGATAATGACGAACTGGGGGTTTTGTTTTTGTAAGGAAATTGGACAATTAAAATATTTTTAAGGTTAGTGCTAAAATAGAATTCACAAAGAGCGACTTGAGGATAAAAAGCACTTCGTAGCACTCTTAAATAATTTAATGGCCTCAAAGAAAAGGCAGAGCATGCCAAACCAAGTTGCTCTGCTTTCAGTCACACCACTCCTTTCTGCATTGCCATAGCTCGTGGAGTTAGGACAAGATTTTCCCATTTCCTTGCTGGGGAAGGGATCTTTTTGGGAAGCTTTCTATAAGGAATGACACTAACATTTATTGTGTCAGGAATCTGTGTCAATGAAATCATAAAAAGTTTTTCCATCAAAGAAAATATATTTTCTTGCTTATACATTTATATACATTTTTTTCTTATTTAATATGATGGAAAGAAAGCCCTGAGTGTGATGAAATTACCTGCTCAGCTTCGTTACCTCCTCAGCTCAGGTCACTGGTTAGGGAAGCAAGGAACAAAGCAGTTCTAATTTTGGCAGTGGTGGCCTCCCCAGCTCACCAGGGCAGCATGCAATAATTTTCATAGTGGCTTCTTCTCTGTTAAACCACTGAGATGCTTTATTAACTGGCTATGAAAATGACAGATTCCATCAGACTCTACCCTCCATGTTACTGGGTTAGTTATTTCATAAACCATCCACTATCATTAGGTCCTGGCAAGCACAATGTAAATAGTTAGTGATAATACTTAAAATTGCTATTTTTCTGCTTTAAAGTTAATTAAAAGAGCAGAGTTCTCACTCCTTCAAGCTTTTGTCACACCTGAAGAAGACACTACTAATGTTAACTCTAAATGGTTTGAAGTTTCATGGTTAATGCCAAACCCAGAACACTACAAGAAGTGGCGCAGATGCCTCCATTGCTCATGCATATGCATGTATGCAGGTGTACTCACACCTCATAGAATGGGTGGGGTTGGAAGAGGCCTGAAAGATCATCTAGTTTCAACCCCTGTTCTAAACACACACACTAATAAGTGTACTTGCACAGTGAAATGAAAATCAAATTTTCTCCAAGCACTAGACTATACTTAGTATAAGGAATGCCAACGACGTTCATCTTCACTGCTGCAGAGCAACCCAGAGGTCTGTGTGGAAGTGTTCTCCTGCTCCCTCTGTACTGATCCCAGTGATGGAGCTGAGAGAGCTAGAACATTTTCACAGGAATTAAAAATGGGCATTAAGTTTCTCCTCGCAGTAAGCAGATTTTGTTCTCTGAACTCCTTACACTGTAGAATCTGAAAAACTTAACACCATGACTCTCAACACTTAGAGAATTTGAGCTTTTCAGTACTCTTGCATGATCAATTGTTCAACAGCATTGTTATTTGTGAAAAAAAAAAAAAAAAAAAAAAAAAAAAAAAGAATCCACAGGAGTCTTCAACTTAGATTTGCTTGCTTTCTTTTCCAGATTTCAAATAAACATTAAACAATGCCTGTGCTGACTTGTTTCACCGCAGGCTCAGTTAAGTCCAATTAGGGTTGCCAGGAATCTAAGCAACCTGAATCAAAGAGTAACTTCAGAAGAGACTAAGCAGCAGTAACCATCATGAATCTCTTGTGCTTATTCAGATGCATTAATCCAAACAGCTTCTCAGATTTTAGCCATAATACATGCAGCAGACAGAGAGGCTGTTAACTGGGAACATTGGTGTTTGTATAAGGACACTGGAAGCTTACCAGTGTGCCTCTGGAAAGGCTGCAGAGTGTTTTATCCAGTGGCATTCAGCCTTCCACATACAGGAAAATGCAAATACATCAGGGTATGATCTTCAGGAACAATAAGTATCCCCAGGGAGCCCTCAGTGCTCAGCAACAATGAAAACCAGTCCCACCAGTATTATTTATATTGTGTAATAATAGCGTATTACTTATATATGGACTCAATATCTCTGTGATGGATAGGTTATTAAAATGCCAATGGATGGGTCAGAAATACATCAATATTTTAGCAGCGCTGGTTATCAACCCAAGGCTATGCTGAGTCATATATTCTCTTGTGCTTGGAAAAGCTTAGAGAAAGCTACAATAACTGTCTGAAGTGACTGATATTTGGGATACTCAGGGATATTTGGAAGGGAATTCAAAATTTGTAGTAAATAGTATTTTCCTTAAAAACAAACAGTCAAGATTGATTCACGCCACATAACCTGAAAATGAAATCATGTCAGTCGTGCCAATGAGAGGAGAATAAGAAATGGGGAATGATGGGATGCTGGGGGGAAGGCCCCTCTGCAAGGGATGGCTGTGTGACTTCTTGGCTTTATTGAATGGCCATCACCCTGCTAACAGACTGCAGATGCACTCCACCAGAGCGAGTGCAAGCCATGCCGTGGTGCATCTGTTATAATGCTGAGACCTTTCCACTGATATTTGTAGTGGTATTTGAACAGGTAAACATGCCCTTAAGTCTGCACACAGGAAAAAGCAAATGGAGAGTTGTGAGATGGAATAGGAAAGGCAGTTATGGTACAGTCAGGGTACAAGTGCAGTGTATACTAATGGGGCTCTAAAAGAAATAGTACTCTCCCTGATCAGGAAGATATTTCCCCATGTTTAACCTCACCAGCACAGATACTGCACTGATGGGGAACTCGGTGCTTCAGCATCTGCAGAACCAGGATGCCTGTGAATGTGCTTGTGGCTTACTTACACCAGTCCTTAAAAACTGCATTCCAACCCTTCCTCCCCCCAAAGCTTTTGTGCTGTTGCTACAGATCAAACAACAACACACTTCCTCAGGCCAAATAAATGACATCATTCCATCCTTACGGTTGGAACTAATAAAATAGTTCATTTCCTAACACCTTTGTTTCTACCATCTATTTGAATGTATTTTTATATAGCAAAAAAATCTGTTTTTCAATCTCTGAAAGTACTGAATAACAAATCAACTGGAAGCTACACAAAATAATCACTCTGCCTAACTCCTGACATTAGTTTGTCTGAAACAGTAAGTGTTCAACTTCACTCCAGCTTTGCTCTTTGGTTGCGGCCTCCTCCTAACGAATTTGAAACACAAAATGCCTCCGAAGGACTGAAATATGAATGCTTGATTTAAACACAGCTGGAACGAACAAAACCTTTGCTAGGTGAGAATACCAGGATTTGGAAAACTAGATGTAGAGCGTGACCTCTTGGGCTCTGTGTCACTGACTGAATGTGATCACATCCTGACAGCTTAGGAAGTTACTACCTGTCAGCTGAGTTTCTGTAACTCAACTCAGGGTATGCTCTTAACTCACCACAACTGCAGGCAAACGCTTTAACAGCTTTAACCTTGATGAACCTAATCAGTTATGCAGCTTGATGGATGGCAACTCGTTATACCACTGTGATATTCTCATAGTCTAAGGCATAACCTGTCCCAGCAAAGAGGATTTCACAGGTAATGTCTTGTCTCCTTCCTCATTGCTGGGTTTCATGTTGTGTATGTATAAACCCTGAAACACTGGGAATCAGTTCTGATTTCATGTTAAAGTAATACCGGTATGACTCCAATGACTATAGGGGGACTTTTCTAATTTACCTTTATGCCAAATCAGGTCCTATGAACTTCATATATAAAGAGAAGTAGTTTTAATATGTAGTTATAATTTTCTTATATAAAATTGATTGTGAAGAAAACTTAATTACATTTAGCCCATCTGTAGCAGTCAGATTAATTAAATATTTCTCTCAGCACTTATCTCTAATTGTAATGTCAACAGAGCTGTCCTAGTCCATGTTATGTTGCCATTAAAAAGGAAAAAGAAAATTACTTTTAAAACCTGTAGTGAAATGATGTTAAGTGCCTGCCTTAAACTGACAAATTCAAGGAGATTTAGAGTTAAAACTGCCAACTCTTTCAATAACTCACCGTTATTGCAGAATATAAAGCACCCAAAATCACAATACAGGACAATTTCTACAGAGCCAGTTCACAGAGGGTATCTGAAAATGCTTTACATACATTACAGGCTAAACAGGGTTTTTGTGGACAGATTGAAGAGTGCAGGCGAGTGAGTCAGTGCCTCGGACAGCAGGGGAGAGCACCAGACAGATGGGAGAGCTTGCAGGGGGCAACCATGCCAGCTGTGGGACCCTGTGTGACAGGGAGACACACCAGCATAGCAGAGCAGAGGGACTGGGCAGAAAGATGGTGGTTTGATGTCTTGGAAATAAGGTGGAAAAGGAAGGATGAGAGAGGAATAAGGCAATTTTGAATGGGGCTCAGAAACGAGGCAGCCTTTGCCAAAGGACAGCATGGTCTCAGAGCCCGCAGGATACAAAATCAGAAGATCTCAAAATATATCTGTAAATGAGGAATCATCACTGAGTCAGAATGTTTCTATTGAGGTCTCACAGTGACCTCAGTTCTTGGCCCTAAATCAAGCTTAATTTATCAATGAAAATAAACAATCATTGTACTAAGGCATGACACACTACAGTGGGGTGTGAGATCTCACCCACGACACCAAGACGGTCGCTAAGTGTGAGACAATAAGATAATACACATTTCAGTACAGCTCGGTGTACAATTTAAGGAAAAACTTGTAACTGTGCTTGAAGCAGATGTATTCACAGTCTGAATGAGAAAGCTGCACAGCTCCAAGTATGAGGGCAAGCCCACTGTAAAGGATGTAGTAAGTAAAGGAGAGGAAAGCAAGAGTCCTTTCTTCACTACCCAGTAAATGAGTATTCCCAAAACACAGGAAAATTAACTCTGAGAACAACTGGTGAGGAACGTTGTGGCTTTTCTCCTACTGCCAAGTTTTGAAATAGAGTCTGGATGTTTTTCTTGAAAAATATGCACTAGCTCATGTATTTGAATGAACTACTGGAAAGGGGGCAGAGACTTACAAAATAACAATGTTTTTCCCAGCGAAACTAAATCTTATGCAGCTTTAGAATGAATCAAGAGTACAGAGTTCTGAGGTAGGGAGCACCTCGTGCCAAATGCCTGATTCAACCACTGAACCATGGTTCAAAAGTACAGGGTACCTCCAAAAATTACTTCTGCATACTTTCTTCACTAGCTTACTCAATAATCATTCAAATATAGGTCCAGATAATTGCCAAGAACTGTGCTGTGACTCAGTGGAAACATTAAGAAAGAGATGAATGTAAAAAACGCATCTCCTGATGTCTGCTTTATGCCTGCAAATGTATTCATTGAATAGTAACGTAAGACTAAACTCTGGATGCATCCTGACAGGCACAGAGGTTTTTTTTTTCATTTGGGTATCCACTGGCTGTCTTTTCTGAGATAGATGACAGTTATGAGGTAGAGTGGAAAGGGGAGAGAAGAAATTACTTGTTACACCCTTTTATTTATTTATTTTTTAAAAGAAAGGAGTCAAGTACTGGGGTGATGGGTATGGCACATACATAACTTCTGCCTTAAGCAACATCTAGCACAAGGGGCTGTTCCCTCACTGCTCTGCTTCAGGTGAAGTCAGTGGAACAACTGTCTTGAGGAAACGGACAGACACTGACAATTCTGTGTTAAAAAAAGAAAAACATACACCAAGAGTATAGATTCAAATGACAATCAAGGACGTGACAGATAAACAAAGAGATATGAATGATGTATCATACCTCCATCATTGTCCAGGTTGTCTCCACACACCATTTCCATGACAACGTTACACCCTGAGCCACTCCAGCCCACTTGACAAACACAGTGCCATCCGTTCTGATCAAGAGTGCACCTCCCGTTTCCATAACAGAGACCTGGGCAGCCATCTAGAACAGAAAATGTGAAAAAGAAGCCTTCATGGAGGGTTTTTCTTCTGTTCTTTTCCAGTTGCAATTATTCTTTAACATTCTTTCACATACAATTATACTTGCTGCCTTCAAATATTCACAGCTCTCTTGCAAGCCATCTATATTTTTGGCCAAATCCAGATAAATCCTCATCCTACTCCCGCCCTTTTCTTGCCCAAAAGTAATTTCTCAGGGAGGAATGAGGATTTTTTAGTATGTAATATTCTGTGTGCAGGAAGAGAAGTAAATAAACCTATAAGAAGATATTTAACAGTCTGCCATGTCCATCTCTTTCTCTGCTTACTGAAAAATAAGTTGCAGACCACAAAGGAATGTAGATAGAGAATCAATGTTTGTATCAAAGATATATATGGAAAATACTGTTTAAATGACAAGCTGCATATGTGGACATAATCCTACAGCACATTGCAGGGAGTGGAGGTGACCTTTTCGTTCTGTTCATACTCAGCTGACTGAGAAAAAGCTGATTTGATTTATGCTACAATACAACTCCTTCCACAGAAGACAAATGAGGAAGCATCTCCTTCCAACGTGAAGGAAGTGGAACTGGACATTATAGATGATTCAAATATGACAGACACTTGCCCTTTAGTGGCTGTGATTCTAGATAAAAACTGGAGCAATGACTGTAGCATCCTCTGGATTATAGACTTGTAAGCTCTGAATCAATAGCAATTTGGACATTCTCTGCTAGAGCTCTTGCTTAGAAGAGTGAGAGAGGAATTGTCTCTGGGATGTCTACGCTCATGTCCATCTGTTTGCATAGTTTAGTGCCAGCTCAGACATTTGTCAGATCCTCACCATATCGTATGTGGAGCCAAAGGACAAGGAATAATGCTCAGCAATAAGCCCAGCAGTGCAAGTGGCACCCCTTCTAGGAGGGCTCCTTTCTTTCTGCCAGAGTGGACATACAGGAGCTAAAAGCCCTTCTGTACTTGAGAGTGAACATCAACACTTCCACGTTATCAGAAATACGTGGGTTTATTTTTTTTTTTTTAAGAAAGAAGAGGATTCAGTCTGCATATGTGTTTGGCAGCCCCACGATGTTCCAAAATAGACTTTGGAGGAGTGAGAGAATGTATGGCTGGTCTGCCAGGTTGTGACTTACAGCCCAGCATGCAGCACATATCCTGGCAACGTTACACCACACACATCCTCTCTCCCCTTCTCACCCGGGGCAGAGTTTATCAACCACAGCTGCAAACACAGGGATGGCAGAGTCTGACCATCTTGCTCCTAAGTGCTGGAGATGGGTGGCACCCTCTTCTCACACTGGAATTCTGGAAGTTACTGCTCTAAAACAGCATGAGGTTGGCAACCACCAGATACACTATAAAAGCCAATTTTTTTTGCCTCTTTTGGGGAGCTGGGGGAAAGGGCAGGGCGTGGGAGCTGTTCTGGTAACAAGGATGTTTTTCCACTTGAGTTCACTGAAGTTAATTCATTTCTTGTATGTGATTATATTTTGCTGCTCCCTGCTGTTATCCTCTAAAACTATAAATGTAATCAAATGAATGCCTACACTTATGATTATTTAATTCTGAAGAAATGAAATAATAAATCTAAATCCAAATAAATCCAAGGGGCACTGTGCCTCTCTGCTCCATGCAGCATGGCTGGGGCTGAGGGACTGCTGTCAGACCTGGGGAAGGTACTTGAGGTGACATGAATAAGGCAAGACCTGCAGCAAGGCACAGAAATCAAATGAACAGCACCAGACACAGAACAACATAAAATTTAACTCCTGGATCAAATGATTTGAAGAGCACTCTATCCCATCTAGCATAGACAGCTGCTAAAAAAGTGTACTTCTCTATCAAAAGAGACTTACCACAGATGACAAAAGAAATAAAATTTTTTTCTCATGGAAGACAGGATCAGCACAAAGGTTTTTGAGCAAGTCCTCAGCTCTGTCACTACTTTGGAATGGTTAGTGAGAGCAAAAAACTGATTTGCCTTACATAGCACATCAGATGGCCACATAAAGCATGCTTACATTGCTACAACTTCAAAAGGGAGCTGAGCACATTATCTGTTAAAAACTGCATTTTATTCTGTAAATCTGTCTCTGTATACGTATACCTATATCTCCATAAACAAATGTTTTATCTATTCTGGCAACTTAGCAGTACAGAATCTCCGACAACAGGTAATGCACAACACTCCACTCCCAGTATTTTTGTGTCTTTTCATTATTCTTTTGCAATGCTGATAGGAAAAACTTACCTCGAACAGCATCTAAGTAGTGAGCTTAAAAAAGAAAAGAACAAAACTGAGATGGATTGAACTTCTGTACCCAACTGAAAATACAGACACCATTTGCTTATGGCTTGCCACCTCTTGGTTAGGCACAAATTGTCTCCCTCTTACTGCAGTCAGATCGATGACAAGCATGCAGAGGACAGCTTGGGCCATACCTGGCAGTGCCTATGACAGGAACAGTAGCTTTATTTTTAAAATTCTTTTGGTCCTCTTCTGGATTTGCTCTGCACAACCTTTAGAAAATTAGGCCGTTCCTCCTTCACAAACCTAATTCTTGATCTAGCAAGTCTGATTTAGTAAATTCTAGAGCCAGTGAGTGAATCGTCTTAAAATGATCAAGATAAAGATAAAACATTCCACTTTTTTTTTTTCAGGAAGCAAGCATGAGGGGATTCACTGCTTACCTCTGAAAATTAGGTATCCTGCTGTTATAAACAATTTAAATGTTTATGAATAATCTTGCCTTGGGACATTTTAGGGAGAAACACTATTAGATTTTGCAAAGGTCTGCTGTATTTAATTAAAAGTATAGCTATTTCATTTGTATAGTAGAGTAATGAATTCTAAAAAGATCTGAAAGCTTTACCTTATCAGGTATATTGTAAGAAGCCAGCTATAGAAAAATCACCTCTAGTAATAAGTAAAATATGTAAAACCTCAGTCATAAAGGCATGAGATTTAGTGCAGGGATTACTTAAGCTAGATAATAGCTTCACCCCCTCACACCTTCCACTCCATAAACATTTTCTTCCTTCCTGATTCACAGTTCTCACATTAACACAGCACAAGGATATCTTAGGACCTAGATGTAGATCTTTTGTGTGTTTTTGTTAGTAAAAAATGAATTGATCAATGTTATTTCCTCTGAAGAGGAAGGTTCACTGAGCTGCTGTTCTGTGGGAGAAGCAGGGTGCACCATCAGAGCAGAGGCACCTTTCTACACTTGGCCTCACTCTGGGCCTCTCTTTTTCCAAAATGACTTGAATCAGACGGATGACTATGGCAGGTTTTTGTCTAGCTGTTTAAGATTTTATGTATTTTATTTCTTGAGCTAGAAAAGCCCCTTACCAATGGTGCAGTGGTCCCCTTCCCATCCAGGGCTGCACTCACACTTCCCATCCTTGCACTGGCCGTGCTCAGCACAGTGAGAGTGGCAGGTACGTTCTTCACAGGTTGGTCCCACCCAACCTTCTTCACACTGGCAAATCCCTCTTGAACAGACACCGTGGCTGCCACAGTCCAGGGTACACAGCTCTGCACAGGGTTACAAACATACATCATCTCAAACAGCAATCTCCTACTGCAAACAGAATCAGAACTGATAGTACATTCTATCTCCTCTACACTATTATCACTCATCGGTTGGATCAAATATGGGATTTCATCACCCAGTACAGACCTTACACAATCTGGCTGATACCTTCTTTAGCAGTTACTTGCAAGATCATCTATTTTTTTGGGGTATGGACTGCAAAAATGATGGTGTTGCATATGGTAGGACGTCGGGTCTAATACAAACAATGACACTACCAGTTCCACCTCTTTTGACTAGTTTCAGCTGAGGCCTTTCATAACAGCTTGCCATGTCTGTTCCCAGGTCCCACTGGCTCAGTTCTGAAATAGATTATAAACTCAAATATTGCAAGTGAGCTGAATGAAAAGATGAAGTGGCACATTAAAGACATAAAATCAAAAGGTTTTGAGATATTCAGACACTTGTAGAGATGGCAAAATGGCCTTCACTTACAATAGAAGAGCCACCAGAAAGGTAACAGTGAGAAAGAAGAAGAGCAAGCAGCCCACTCTGACAGTACAATATTACCTGACATGCAGATCTGGCTAGTTCTAAAATGGCTTTCAAGGTTTAAAACTTGTTTTTTCTTCCTGCCTTTCCATGAGTCAACTGCTAAGAAACAAGAAAAACTGTTTCAGGAAGACAGGAGTACCTCCTTCACTACACTCAGAACAATTTCTCTACCTGGGCACTGTAGAACACCACTTATTGTGAAGTGGAATGAAAGTCCTGAGTTGTTGCAATACATCACAATATGCCAATTGCAATTCTACCTCCACTTAGACCAAAGTTGTTCTGTGAAAAGAATGGCTTCATTATAAAAAGGTTCTATGTAGTTTGAATTTATTTAGAACAACTAGTGTCAAGAGACAGAATTTGCTTGTTATTTTGCAATTAACCTGCCAGAGAAATGTTTCCTCCTCCTTCCTCTCAGAAAGCAGCTGATAGCACTACAAGTGTGAGCCAAATAATTGTGTCTGATCTGATTTCAAATGTCAGTGTTACATATTTAGTTGTGGGAAGATTTTTCCCTTGACATATTTTAAACAATGATCGTTTATATCTTGGAACTATTGTATATAAACACTACTGTAGTGACAAATGCTGTCACTGTATATACTAAGCAAAGTTTTTAAAGTTTAGATTGAAATCTTATCAATTCCACACATTTTAACAGAAAGAAAAAAGCAGCACAGAAAGGGAGCTGCACAGTGACATCACAGACATTCTGGGCTCTGTCTTGAGTTAGAGCCTAGCCCTTATTTTTGGTAATAATGTTTTTGGGGTGAGGGCACAGAGTGCAATCAAAAATATTGGTGAGTGACAAACTGGAAGAGCATGGTCAAACTCAGAATCACTTCTAGAAGCAGAAGGCATGGCAAAGAACATAAGATAAAATTCAGTAAAAGCTACTGTCGAGTACTCTTCTGAGGAAGTCCAAATCAGCTCCATAAAAAATAATTAATATAACTTGTGTTATAATTAACATAATATAACTTGTGTTACATTGGACTACAAGATAAACAGAATTATCTGATGATATTCCTGCAAAAGAGTATGCAAGACAAGGAAAGGGACTGCTCTGCTATATTCAAAAAAAAACCTGTGTGCAGCCTGGGGCATTATCCCTTAGAAAGACTGGATTGCTGCCTGCTGATGGTGTATTTACCTAATGTGTCATGCCTTGGACTGCCTGCCTGCAGGTGCTGGGATGAATTTCTTCCCCTTTGCTCCATAATTTGGCTTGGCTCTTTTGTTTTGTTTCTTGTTTTTGCCTTGGAAAGCTGGGAGACTGCTCGGAGGGCTATGGTGGGAACTGGCTCCTTTAGTTCATTTGCACTGAAGTCGCCCAACCACTTGCTCCTATGATCAGGAAATGAAGTGATCCCACCAGATCTGGGATCACAAAAGAATCACCCCCCAGGCCAGACTGACAAAAGACCACTGGTATTATTTTAACCTATCTTTATAGCTTGGGGCATGGGCTAACTCCTGAGTATTCAATCTAACAAATTACCTGCTACTTGAAGGATTTAAGCTGCTAGAGGGATGCTTTTGATCTCTCCTGATCTCCCTCCAGTTCATTATAATTGCTGCTTTTGGTATTTTACTATAAGTGGCAAAGACTGTTAAGAGGATTTTAAGAAATATACTGTAGCTTACACTGTGCTGGGGTAAGTGAAATAGATGGGCTTTGACCCTTCTGGATTGAGTGTTCTGCAGTTGTGGGACGGGCTTACTTTAACTGATGCCAAACCCTCAGGGAATATTGTAGGCATCAGTGTACAGAAGTGGCAGTGCAGACTGGCGTGACTCAAGTGGGGAAACAAAGGGACACACAGAGCTTCTGATCGTGTCAGCAGCTCCAGCAGCTCCCACCACTTCTCTGTCTGTAAATAAACCACAGAACCAGGTCACATTCCCAGGCACGGCATGCACGCCTGCCTCTCCTCTCTCTGTCCAACCAGCAGAGTCTAATCACGACAAAGTCATCTTCCAAATGAAACAAAGGAAGAGCAGCATGGAGCAGAAGGCAATGCAGGCACTTCCCTACCACAGGGCCACAGATCTTGTATGTATTCCTGTCTCACAACCCCAGAATTAAATGGCACTTATTACAGTTGAAGTTTTTCATTGTTTTCCCCACGTTTCACAGAAGGAATGAAATGTTTAAATGCTGTTTAAACTCCTAAATCCAATCAGATTAATGTAGTAGAGATCAAAGATTTCCCATCTCACTAAAAAAATATCCTAGGCCAGTGAGTATAAAGTCTTCACTCACAAGGCTCCTTCTTTTTATTTTATTCTCCACATAAGATCATACACAGCCAAACAAATTTTTCTTTATTTTTTTGCCTACTGGAATACAGTGGCTTCCTCTACCCCAGCACACTGTCTTGGAAAGACAACACAGTGGCACAAGCTCTGGACCCCAGACTAGCTCTGTGTGATAGGAAATGTCAGGTTAGTTGTCCTGCGCCCAGTTATTCGGTTTTCACACCCCATTTCTGCCAGCAAGCCAGGGCACAGCAACCAGATACCAGTACCTGAGTAAAACGTGTTACAAAACCAGCATGTCAAGCCTTTCTGGCAAACAAATGTCTAACTCTTGCCTTTTCTTCTTATTATGCATTTTTTTTCCCTAAAATATTTAGTCTAAAAGTTCCTCACTGCAAATCCAAACCAATTCTGTAAGCAGTAGCTGTAAGGAAACCTGCTTTCTCCGTTTGGACCAGCCACTTTCCTCAGCTACCCTACTTGTCCTGCTGCTCAGCCCACGTCAGCTTTATGGTCACCAAGGCCAATCTTGAGACTTAAATTTGGTTTTAGTGAGTTAATATGAGGCTTCAGAAATGCCATTTACTGCGATAATGTATTCTTCTGCCAAGCAAATCCAAGATTCTCCACAGACTTCTTAGGGAAAGCAAGGGAAATCAAGCCTAACGTCAGCCTACTAATGCTGTGGTAGTACTTCCAGCTTTAATCCACAGCTAATTCAAGCAACTATGATTAAAATAAAAACATTGCAAGTTCAGGGTGTCCTGTTTCTAAATGCAAAAGAATTTCTTAGCTCCTCCGGTAGATAAAAACTATGGAAATATCAACATAGCACAGAGGCACATTACTTGTATCAAGAGACAGGATTTCTATAGCAGACCAGACAAAATGAGATACTTGAATGAGTGGACAGTGACCAGATGGAATGGGAAACAATGCAATACAATAACCTGAAATAGGCAAATAGCTTCAAACAAAGCTGATGTGGTAAAAATTCAGACAGCACTGAAGTCAGACAGAAAGTCAGACACCGTTCAATGGAGTATCTCCCTCCTTCCATAGCAGCTGGTCCTACAGGAGTCAGAAGCACCCCAAAATGCAGTGGGTGCTCCACACAGGGCCAGTACGGTGGGGCAAAGGCTTTGAGCTGTGGGTGGGGTCAGCAGGTGAGAGAGCCAAAGATGTCTCCTCTGACTGAAACAGCCGTTCCACTCACACTCTTCTCCATCCACCTCCTGGCTCTGCCTGGAGCTTAACACCTGGAACTGAGGTGAGCTGATTCAGATCATCAAACTGGGAGACAGTTATTCACTTTAACTTCCTGGGTTAATACTGAGCTAAATCAGCCCACTGAGGGATGAAAGGAGCAACACGGACAGGACAAGGGAGGAGATGCAGATCACAGCCTGGACGGCGGACTGTCCTCCTGAGGGGCCACAAGCTGTGCCATTGTCTGACTGCAAAGGATAAGAGCAAGGGGGAGGTGACTTGTGGAAGGCAGGAAGGGAGGCAGCTGACAAGAGGTACAGTTTGGATGAGTCTGCTCGGGGATATTGCAGCACAAGCTTTCAGTTATGCTGCTACATCAGCTGTCAGTCATTCTCACAAAGGACAGTGCGACACACACCATTTTTTAAATCCCTCAGTTGTGTAAGTCCCTCAGCCGTGTTGGTGTTTAGCCTTGTAGGCTTACATAAAACCCATCTTTTTCCTATTTAGAAGGTTATTCACCTGCCCAGCTCGCCTGCCTGAGCTCCAGGCAGATCTTGTGGAGCGTGGTGGGCTGAAGGCTGATCTGTGGCTAACAGAGCAGATCCTCAGGAGCTGGGAATTTTCATGGCTCCTACAAAACCAACCCTAATTGACAATAATTCATTGCCCTGCTTCATTTTTGTACCTGTACACTCTGCAATCAAAACAAGGTTCTCTAAGTGTCAGGCTGGAAAGTTAATTTCTTTATTTAAAAAAAGCTCAGCTGTGCAAAGTCACTGCAAGCAACGTGCTGGCGAATGCCTGGGAGCTGCCCTCAGCTGACCCCTGCAGGTCCTTATAAACTTCCATGAAACAGAGTCTTTATCAAATCTAAAATTCAGACTCCTTAGTCTTACACCAATTAATGAGTAAGAGACTCAAAAAAATGTTCAGCTCAGTCTAGAATTTTTACCGACATGTCCTGAATTCTGAATGCTCATTAATTTTCTTGGAAGAAGGCAAATGTGAGCTGTGAAGCATTATTTGTACATATTCTTGAGAAGGAGACAAGTATGTAGATCATTCCTGAGCTAATCTAAAAAGCATTAAAAATTCACTCCACACTCTTCATTTTAATTATCTAAGTCAACAATGAGTTCTTTCAAATGTGTTTTATAATAAGTTTCTACTTATGTGATATGAAAAGGGAAATTAAAGCTAAATATTTTATAATTTGTAATGATAAAGGAAGATTTTAATGTTAATTTGACATGTTTCAGAAATAACTCATAGAAAATCATGCTAAGAATACAAAACTATATATAAACAAAAGTGCCCAAATACTGTGAAAACACTTTCATTTTACTTTTCCTCACATTCAGTGGTGAGTCCTGTTCTACAGCCAGTCTAAACCTCAAGTATCGTACTCATAATTTTGCTATCCATTTTTTAATAAGTGGTTTTCCATAAAGATTAGAAATTAATCTATCCTGACTTTCACCCAATAAGCTTAACTGCTGGAGGCAGTAAAAAATCACCTATCTAGGCCTAATAAAGAAAGTTTTTTCAATTTAAATATACATTGCATTTAATAAGCTTGCACGATAATTTCAACAATGTTCCTGAGCTTTTTAAATTACCTTCCCACTGTGTCCTGGAGACAACTCTGTTCTGGCTTTCATTTTCAGTGGCCGACTTGATTAATATAAATTTTTTACACCACTAAAAAGTTCAAAAATCTAAAGCTTTAGGAGTTTGGGGTTTTGGATTTTTTTTTAGTTTGAAACCCAATGGGAAGTTGTCCCCACTAGAGAAGGTGACCTGAGAGAGTCACTAGAGAGGTTTAATGTAGACACTGAGTTTTATTTATCTGTACCAGAAGAGATGTTGCTTTTATGGTACAGCTTATGCTGTTTTCCCCAATGAAAATGAACTCTTTTGGCAATCTTGATCTGATAACTGCATCTAGTCCTAGGTTTCTCCAACAGTGTCAGAGTGTATCAGTTAGCCAACCACAGCTATGCCAATAAACTGTCAAACCAGGGACAGTTCTACTGAGGCAACAGGGAAGTATCACATGGGCCATGCCAGTACTTGGTGACACCTGCTCTTCAAGCCTGAGCTGGAAACCAAAGGGACTTGGAAGTGTCTGCAAAACATGAATTTTGAAGTCTTTGGCTGTCAACTATCAGGTTTTGTGAATGTGTTTCCTCTGGCAAGCATAAATGGAAGAGGCAGCAAAGGTGCATTCCCCAACAACTACTGCTATGTCTTCTCCCTGTCCTTCACACCACCAGACAATATTCGAGTGGAAAATGGCACAGAACTTCATGTGAAATTTGATATAATACAAACAAACAAAAAAATCAATCTGATAGATCATCACTGAATGACTGACAAGTGTTTGGCAAAAAAAAAAAAAGCCTCTACTGCCAGAATACTGAAACAGCACAGTTCTGACACATGTCTATGCACAGCCCAGTGTACCTATTTTAATGGAGATTTATAAAAAATAGAGGTGCAAAGGTCTTCATGTTTATCTATTCTTCCTTCTTCCAAATGAAACCATACCTGTCATCTCAAAAGCTCCCAGCAAAAGAGAACCCACAACAGGACTAGGTAATCTATACCACCTCCAGAGTACCTTCACAAATGTTCTCCCAATCTGCATTTCTCCTGCTGCAATACCTCTTGTCCTTCTCTCCATGCATCACATGCTTACATCTGACAACAAAACATATTGAAGGTCATCTCACAATACCACAATCAAGTTTGAGTGCTTATTTGTGTGAAGAAATTCAGAGTAACACTTTAAGTTAATTACATGAAGAGTGAAAACCTGTTCCATTGAATTTGTTCTCACATATACATCCAAAATATTTTCCATAGTAATTTCCAAAGGATCTGCTTTTGCACCCAGGGGGACTTGGTGGCCCAAAAGCTTTTGGGTGGTTTCACTGGCAACTGAAAAATAGCACTGCTAAAAATCACTCTAACTGAATAACTGTTTGATCCTGGCAGTTTTCATGTTATGAACTGTGTTATTCCAGGAGGTGTTCTACCAGGAAGCAATGAGGTACTTCAGGAGGTTGGGTCTTCCTCAGAGAGATGAGAGTTGTCGAAAAGTACTATTGAACGGTCACTGTCTTGAGAACCAAGCAGGGTAATCTAAACTTCACACAGCCCTGACTTATTATTATTTGGGATAATTCAAACATAATTAATGCACAACGATCAACTATTTTTACCAGAGGCAAAATTTCTTCAAAACTTCTCTGATATCCAAACATTGTTTCGGTTCAAACGTTTCTGCAGTAGGCTTTGTGCAGAAATCCTTGCTGACACGTTGCCTCACAGACACCTAACCACCTTTCTTATCTGCTCACCACAGGCCACAACACATAAAACAAAACCACTGGAACTAAAACGCCATATCCTCACTGTTTGTTACTCAGAACGTTTCACCATCAATCTAGTGGCAGTTTTAATTGCCGTCTGCAAATAGCCCCATCATCTCATTGAACTTTTTCCTGATACATTAAGTACTCTATAAATAGCTCTTCTGACTTCTAGTCGGAAGGCTGCCATTAACACTATTGTGTATCTCAAAATATATGAATGTAATGGCATTTAAAAAAAAACCCTGTGACATAGCTTCTGCTACACCCATTTGGAAGTACTTTTCTAAACTGGGAGCAGCAATTTGCTCGAAAATTTGTGTAGAAAAAGAATCACTGGACAGACAGAAAGGTCCAAAGGGCAAATACAGCAGAAGCGGTGGAAAAGACAAGAGAAACTTTTTCCCCTTCTTAGATCTTTTATCACACTTTCCCCCCTAGCTTTATTTTTCATCTGATGAAGAGTATTTTCTTCTTGATCCAAATCCAATTTGTATATATAAAACCCCTCACCCTTTATCGATTTCGTTGTGGTTCAAAATGGTATTTTTACAGTGCAAAAATTTAATCAATACAGCCTGATGAATCTGGATGGGTAATGGTAAACATACTAAGAGATATTTCATTTCAGGCAGCCAAAGCTCTGAAAATTGATACCTCTGAAAAGGATTACTCATTTGCCACTGGGTATATCTCTGTTTGCCCAGCCACAGTTACTGGTGTAAAGCAGAATACAATTACTCTGTGCTTGCCCCACCAGGGACTTTGACTGTGGAACCTGCCTCTTTCTTAGAGATGATGATGGTTGGCAGGTCGGACAAGGCCTTTCTGAGAAAGGTTTAAAATAAATGAGCAGAAGTGTAACCTAACAGCAAGGAAGATTAGACTGACACAAGGGTGAGGAGAACCACACAGTATCCTGACCGGGACGTTTTTAGAATACTGTTTCCCAAGTAAATGTGGAGTTTTTGTGTCAAATTTGGTCCTGTTTTATAATTTGTCTCCACTGTTTGATTTCAAGTTGCACATGTTGTAAAGCAGTGGGATTACAGCTGCCACTGGAGATTCAGGCTCTGACTAACAAGCTCTGAAATCCTTCACAATACAGGGAGACCCACAAAAGGCAACGCTGTGTAACATCCACCTTGTTTGATATTTTACTTGATGAGGAGCCTAGTCAGAAAGCAGTCCAGAACTGTCCATCCTGAGCAATAATGAGTGAGATGGAAGCCAGGAAAGCTACGCCTTTGTGTTCACTCGCACAGGGGGAAACCCAATCCTCAGTTCCTTGGGCTGAAAAGCCAGTTGTGGAGGGAAAATGGGAAACCTGTTGAGTAAGCGACAGACCATGAAAATCAGGAAAGATGTGAGGCCTCTGATAATGATGAGAAACATGGAGAGCAACCAAATGGCTTTGCAGGGAAAAGGGCAACAGGCAAAGATGGCTCAGTAGGTACATTTGATAAAGCTGTCTCACAGGTACAGCCTGAACTAACACAGCATCAGAAGAAAATGTGGATTTTCAGACACCTACTTTCAGCAAAGGTTTATGAGATTGTCTGAGTGGATCAGGATACACCTTTAAATAAGGACTAAACACTTTGTGATACACAGAAGTAGTATTATTAACCCTGACTCGGGCTCTGCTTAGAGCATAGTTTTCCACAATTATTTAATTAGTACATTTGATTAGTATTATTCAGTAAAGAAGTAATGATTTATTTAAGCACTTTTTGCAAAGAGTAGGCACCATTTTTAATTCACTGGCTTACAGGATGACCTTTGAATATGGGTCCAGTCACAAAAACTGGTCCAGTAAGTGCTCACCTTACCCAGATCATGTTCTCTGTACAATAGATGTACCTGCTGACTTCAGTAATGAAGGTATATTTTATTTATCATAACTCTGATGGACTGAAAATCCTGAAAAGGTGGGCACTGGTACCATGCTCAGCTTACTACAGGAACATCTATTCAGATTCACCTGTGTAAGAGCAGTGGAAGCCCCCAAATGACATAGATGCCATCGCTGCCCAAATCAGACAGAGTTGGCACTCAGAAGGAAAGGCGACAGTGACTTGCAGAATTTATAACACACTAGGACTGGATGGTTTTAAAAGCATATACTTCTATTTTTATAATTTTTTTTTTCAGTGAAGAGCCAGACTACATGGGCAGACAGAAACAGTGGATCAGCTAAAATAAGCCTTAGGAACTCTGTGTTCCCAACAAACAATTTGAATCACAGTAATGACTAATCTGAGAAATAAAAGGTCATTACCTTCTAAGTATATATACTCAGTATATACACAAGAGCTTCTACATAACATCTCGATTTCAGAATCAAAAGCAAAATCAGCTGAAGAAGCTGGCCTTGCCTTCTCTCTTTTTAGCACAAATAAGCAGTTTCTGGGACAAACTCGACGGGCAGGCAGAACAAGCTCTTTCAGAGGAGCAAGGAGTGCAGCCTCAATTAGCAGAAGTCGGACAGTGCCCGGTGACAGACTATGAGCTCTGCTTCCAGGAGCAGGGGGCAAACACTGCCACGCTCATTCCTGTGCTTGGGAAGATGAGTACAGAGAGAGATGAAGCAGCTCCCAGTAAATAAACCATAACTTCCCCTGTGTCAGCAGCATGCACAGAAATAGCAACATGCATCTGGCAGCTGCTGTTCTGTCTTGCTGCTGCTGAAGCAAAGATGCAGCTCATGACTTGCAGTTTTCCTGCCCTGGAGAGAAGCAGCACCTTGGGCACACAATGCTGGCTTTGAGTGAACACTGCTGCCACACTCCCAGCGTCCCTGCCACAGCTGCAATAGGCTTTGTAGATTTTAAGAAGGGAATGAGTGTCCTTTATTACTTCGCTCGCTCCCTTCCTTCTCCTCTGCTTGCATTTTTCCACTGCCTCATCACTCCCCCCTGGTCCCTCCTCGCCCGTGGCAGTGCTGCTTTGCTGAGGCAGCTCTGTGTTCCCCAGGACACGATGCCCAGTCACACACTGCTCAGAGACACCCCACCACTCCCCACGCCAGAGCTGACAGAGGCCCTGCTGTGCTGGCCACCTTCTTCAGGGCATTGTTTGTAACGACTGCACGGGTGACCAGAGCTGGAAACACAAACGTGTCACGTGAAGAATCAGAGTTCAGAAAACGATTTTGGATTACAAGGTGACAGATGCTACTCTAATAATCTGTTTATCAAATAGCCACGGCTTCCTAAACTGAAGAGCAACATGCCCAAGTGTACGCTGCAGAGACAATACACAAGCTTTTGCTCTACCACCAATTCTAATGTTCTTGTATAATTACTATAAAGCCCTAAAGTTCTTAAAGAAGGCAGAGACCAGGAATTCCTTAGATGTCTATGTGTATTACCCTTGCCACTATCTACACAATAAAAAAGTTTAAAAATGCACTATGTAGGAGAAAAGAAAGTCCCCATAATTTTGACATTTATGAACAGCAATTTCCTATTTTCAGAGATAAGTTAAACTTCAGACTCTGCTGCATAAGCATATTGAAATCACAGCTATTTTTGTAGAACTCTTACCATGACAATAAAAAAAAAACATATTATAAATATTTGCTTTTCAGGCACAGATGCAACACATTTTGCACAATAGATGCTCTGAAATACATTGAAGGACAAAACTTCTAGTGGTACTCTTGCTCTATCAATTCCCATTTGTGCTTTTCCAGCTGTGAGGAAGGAAGTTCCTGTCTGAAACAAGAACCCTTCTTTAAACGCTGGTGGTGTGGACAACTTGTCAAGAGTTTCATCACTGGACTTGGCTTAGTGAATAAAAAGTTGAAGATTTTCTATGTTGCTACTGTTCTGTTGTCCGTCCAGGCTGTCCCCCCCACCCAGTGCAGCACCCACAACACCAGCAGAACGTTCCCACAACTCCAGATACCTCTTTTATAAAGGGTTCTTGTGGAGTATGAGGCTTTCATATTTGGAATTTCTATCTTGATATTTTCTTGGACACAGAGTATTCACAAAAGTCCTTCCCATACTATATCCTATAAGTTATTTTACTATGGTTCTTCATCACTACTTAGTACCCTGACTACCACGTAGGTGGTAAGGTCAAGATGTAAAAAGGGATGCAAGCACCAGAGCTTTAAATGTCTAAATCCAAAATTTAGACCCTTTGCTTAGCTTACCTAATTTGAAGGTGCCTGAACCACTTTAGCATCTCAACTGATACTAAAATGCTACTTATTTGCCAGGTTTTGCTACTAGATAATCACCCAACTGATGTCATAACAGCTTTATGGTAAGCTCTCTAGTTTCACAATCTGCACGATCTTACACAGGGGCTGCCTAAGGATCCTGAAGAGCATTTCTCTCAAAACAGGTCTACTGGAGCTGGCCTAGCACAAAACACACTGAGGTGGACAGGTCTTGGACCCAATGGATTCCCCATAGAGATGCAATGCCATGCACATTGAGAAGAAATCCTCTGTTAGCTACCTAGAACAATTCAGGTACCTTGCTCCTGGACAGGGGAAAAGCTGCTGGGACAGAAGCATCCAAAATTTGGTCTGTGGATCCCACCCAGTGGAATAAGTAACACTTTTCTGTGGATTAGACCAGGATTTATGAAAGCTGACTTAAGTAAATGATGTTTACATTTGAATGAGGGATATTTCCAATAACTCCTGAATGAGGTACAGACAGCAATAGGTTAAGAATCTTAATTTTCAGAAAGAAAAAAGGAAAGAAAGAGCCATTATTTTTGGCATATCTGCAAAATAAGCAGCAACCAGTTGAAAAACATCCCAAATTTGCTCATTGTGTATCTCATACCCTTGACTTACCCTATATCTTAAATCAATACATGACTACATCAGGTATTTCTGGTTCCCTCTGGACTGATTTCAACATGCTGGAGAATTAATTTCTATTGGAGTGCTTCTTCACTGCCTTAAATTTCCCATGTTTTAACTTCTCCAGCAACACATATTAAATGTTCCAATCTTTAACTACTAAGTTTTTAATAGAAATCTTGCTCACCAGACCTCTTTTTGCAAACTCTTGCAACTCTACAGGAGACACAAATCAAACCAGTCACACATCGTTTTCTCCTTTCCAATGAAATATACAGTAGTAAGAAGAGTCTTTCTACAATGTCAGGCAGTGTACAGCGGGGGAAACTTCAATCATCCTCTTAATTAGCAAAACAGTAATAGTGAACGCTCCTCACAAATGAAAAAAAGAGGACAGTTAGATGAAATTAAGTCCATCATTTCTTCAGAGCAAAACAATGAAGGATGGTTACAGTGTAATTAAAAAGTCCTTGAAATTTGTCTAAAATGGGGAGCAGAGTAGAAGTAGAAACGTGGAAAAGAGCAATCTACAGAAAATGCACGACATGACATCACGGAGTGAGGAAATTTCAAGGCTATTTTCACTACTGGGAGTTTTTTTTGTAGTGAATATCTTTGTCCTTGGCAAATGAGAATGATTGACACCCATAATTTGCAATTTCCTAAACCTGAAGAGTTTTCTGATTGCAATGAAATGGTTTTACCTAATTATTTTTTCAAGTTGCGGTTTTTGATGTTTAATTTGAAACCAATTTGAGATGTCTTGAACTATATTAATATACTGTATTATGCCTTCATTTCTTTTTGAAGCACTTTACTTTAAAAAACGCATACTTCTAATGATTTTTAAATCACTCTACTCTGCACATATCAATTTACAACAATTACAACATTTTGCATTTTTCAAAGCACTTGAGTTTTAAAGAGGTTTTATGCTTTGCAAGATACTGAAGGAAGAGGGTGCTGATCCATTTTTACCCTTTGTAAAATTACCACCTATCTTGCTAGAGAGCTTAACCAAAAATAGATATGCTAAATATATACCATCTCTCTGTAATCATTTTAGGATGAATGTTTTTTGTGACTAAGAACTGCCAGTATTCTTTTCCCAATCATAATTAGGTTGCTTCAGTGGTATAAATGGATTCAGTGGAATTATGACAAATGTCCTGGAGTAAGGAGGATGGAAACTGGCCTACTTTGCCTGAAGAGAGTCTAGAGGAATGAATACAGGACAGGATGTCACAAGCATCATCTCTGTCACAGATTTCATTACTTTTCAGTCTGTAATATTTTAGGCATAGTGCCGCAATTAATTAGCGACTCAGGGCTGGATTCTCACCTGAAGCACACTGGGATTGCACTGGTGGCATCACTGCAATCACACTAATTTATGCTAACCAAGGCTCTGCCCCACTGTACAACTCTGTCATCCATTTTCCCTTCATATTTCACTCCCTTAATCTCAAGGCTCCATGTTAAAGGTGTCAATCTAAGAACAGAAGGTGAGGGGGTTTTGTTCGTTTTGTTGATGCTGCACCTTTAATTAGCCAGAGCTTCCCTTCTACCTGACACAAGTAGTCACTACTCAAAAGTTGATTTTGTCTTTCTGAAAAGAACTGCCTAGATGCCTCAAAGGGAGATGACTCATTAACATCAAGGGATTTTGGATGACAGCCTATAAATAAAGCAACAAAGATCCATAGACGGTAAGTAGAAAGTTGACTATACTGAAGTCCTGGTGACATTAAAATAGTGTATTATCAGTCTGCCACCCTACTGTATTATTGTCATGTGTGCAGTAAATCACCCCCACACCACAGGTCAACAGAGCCATATGTTCAAAGTCTGAATAGCAATGGATTTTCACATACAATCATAACTGGATTCGGTATGGTATAAAGATGCTGAGGCTCTGAAATATTCCAAGGATGACCTTTTCCAGCACATATAGCTTCCACAAAAAATATTTTATGATCAGTCTCACTTGGAACAGACTATGAAATTCCTGTTCTCTCTTCACATCTTTTAGAAGAGAGGGGGAGACTAAACGAGAAAGGAACCCAATCTCTTGTGCATCTCTCCTGGGCCTGTCCACTGTCAGATGGCTAAATTTGTGAAGGCCATATGTCTTTGAGCATTTTTATGCCACCTTGCCAAAGGATGACTGAACTAGGAAAAAACTAAAACTAAATGAACAAAGTGACAAACAAGATAGCAAGGAATTAATTCAAACAGGATACTCACATTTACATTGTGAGTATTATCACAGGGTTTTAATTTTCAATGCTTCACATCAGAGAAACACTTGTTTTTCCACAGAATAATCATTAGAGAAATAAAATCACATGATTATTTTGACAGCATGAGCTAAAAGCCAGCACAATGTTTGAAGATGACCTATTTGCTGTATGGTAGGTGTGACTTCTGGGGTCAATGTCTTGGGCAATGCGGAACTGTAGCAGTGCTGTTGCTGTTTTTTTTTGTCTTTGAAACACTTTGGGAATACATATACAAGAGCAAGTAACTGCTTGAATGATCAGGCCATACATTGTTAGCAAAATGGCATTTCTTTAAGTGTGAAAAATGAAACCCCTTCCATAAGAAATGCAGGACAGAGGAGCTAATGTGTAGGCATCTTTTTTTGTCTTTCTTTGACCTTTGAATATTTAAGCTTGGAATTTCAGTGTTCCTTTAATGTAACTTTTTAATGAAGCAACAGGAAAAGTAAACTACACACTTTATGTGATCAGTTATACTTCCCCCAAAGGCCTGCCCCAAAACCAAGAAATACATTTTTTTTTTTTTTCTGGTATTATTCTTCTTGAGGAGGTGGAGGTAGAGGCAGTGCTGTGTTAATGGCTGGACTTGATCTTAAAGGTCTCTTCCAACCAGAAGGATTCTGTGATTATGAGAAGCAAATGGATATAAAATATTTGCTCTTTTTATAAACATTAAGGGCTATATAATTATAATGAATTTGACAAAGAATTTGTCTTTCACCTCACAGAAAGAAACACAATTGTAAGACTTTTCACCTATTCAAACTGGGAGTAGAAGTTGCACTTTTTTAGCAGAGAGTGTCAAGCATAACAGAAACAATTTACCTAAGGACATGGTAGATTATCCTTCATTTGCATTCTTTTTGAGAAGGTTGAATGCCTAAAAACTAAACAGAAATTCTGGGCATCAAGCAGAATCTGTAGGATGATTTTTTTTTGGTACGCGTCCTACAGAAAATCAAACAGCATGAACACCATGGTCTTGCCCAGCCTCAAAAAGCCATGAATAATTACAGATCTTAGGCTAGGGTTCCAAACATTGGCAGTCCTTCAGGATACGCATGGGTCACGCAGTCAACTTTCATCTCTGTTCCTCCATGTCCCCACTGGTTTCTGTCTCTCCCCAGCCTGCCACTGTAAAGTGGACTTTCCTACTGTTTGAAGAGCTAGAGATAGGCAGGGAGGGGAAGGTGTCAGAGAGATGACATGCTTACAGCAGGGGGGGTTGGACTAGCTGACCTTCAGAGGTCCCTTCCAACCCAACACATTCTATGATTCTATGAGATGGCTCACACCTCTTCAGGTGGGCCACACTACATCCAGGATAATGTACTCAAAATATGCTAGCACCTTTGCTGTTTCTACTTTTTAAAGTAGAGCAAGATTCGTTGATTTGTATTTAGGAAAAACACAAACCTTAAAATAAACTATCCTTTTATTTTGAAAGTATTTTGAACTTGCTAGGGGATGCAGAAATCATCAGGACAGGAGCCTATACTCGTCAAGGTGATACAGAAAGGCAAATTTCACAGTACTGACGATGACATTGTACAGAGACAGGGGGAATGTGCAGGGGTTTGAGGCAGGCTGAGACTGCTTGCCTACCAGCTTGCAAAACTTGTTGTCTGCTTGCAGACGAGCAGTCTGTGGTTTACCCTTTTCATCCTCTCCATTGCACAGAACCTCATGATTTTTTTCTATTCACGTATGACAGCTCGTTTATTCTGACCTTGTTGACTTCCTCATCTGATGTTTCTCTTCCCCACTAAACCCAAGCTCTACTTCCAGCACGCACAGCAATCACTGATCCTGGGAAGAAAGCTTCGAGCGCAAACCAACATCTATACTTCAGCTTCACACTCCTCATACTGCCACACCAATCCTGAATCTGGTTTAACACGTAGGAAGAAAGATATTTTTGCAAGGAGAAATCTGAAGTATGTAGCTATAAAAGAGAAGCCTGTTGGTGGCTATAGAAGCATCCTTGGATAACTTAGAAGACGGTAGGGATGAAGAGAGGCATTGTCCCTACTGGTTGGTGGAAGTAAGGAATAAAGTTACCATTCTTCTAAAATTAATCAAAAGAGCTTTGGAGGTGAGACCAACATGAAAACTAGGATCCTAGCACACAAGATAAAAGCCTCTCTGCTGCAGTTATTAGCTCTTTGTTCCTTTAGTTAGTATCTAATTGCCTCATGCAGCTGATGCAACAGACCCACTGGAGATGAACATCTCTCTGTGAGCAACAATAACGTTGTACTAGAAGAGAATTAGTCTGCTTATTTTGTGAGCAAAAAATGAGTACATAGCTAGCACCTTTCCTAATTATTTGCTTCGTTAATGGAAGCAATTATTTTACTAGCCTTCAGGGAATATTTTTAACACCTAATAAAGTACATGATAAAAATGCAAGCAACTGGGCCTCTGCTGAAAGCCAGCAAAAAGTCAATTCTTACCAAAGCAGGTACCACATCTGACCATGTTGGAGTGCAGCTACATGCATTCATTTTGGAGTGCAGAATGAATGCAGGGTCTTTGGAATAAATACTGAAAATCATTACTAGGTCAATAGTTTGTTGCTGAAAAAAAGTTATGAAGGAGGACATTTCTGAAGTTCCATCTTAAAGATCATAACCATACACCTTAAAGATCTGCATGGAAATTTATACCATTCCAAGTGTCCTTTTGAATGATGATTTCTAAGAAAAATTGGTGACTTGGACCACTGGTTGTATTCCACAGCATTCAGCAAATATGTCACCTGCAGCTATTCTGGACTGGGATGTGCTAGTTATCATGTGAGATTCCAGTTTTGTGAGCTTTATAGGGGAAAAAAAATAGTAGTACCTACACTGGTAATGACATGCTCCATTACAGAGTAAAATGACCAGAGTGCATTCATTTCAAGAAAATGAAACATAAATGTACAAAGCACAGAGGAAATCCATTTTAACTCTTAATCAAATTCAGTGGGATCAAACCTTGATGGTCCTCTAAGAAAGAAAAGAGTTTTTATCTCAGTATGAGGGAATGGATGGTCATTTTTGTTTAAAGATTTTTTTGACAGAGCTTTCTTGTTCATGAGTCACTGCATTTAGACTATTTTTTTTTTTTTTAATATCCTACCAGTCTCTGCCAGAGTTGTGGATTCTCTCATTGCATGAGCCTGGTAAATGTTCAACATCTAAGGTGAGAGTCATGCTTAACTCCAACCCATGCCAGGAGGCATGGAAGGACTCCTGGTCTCACTGTCAACTTTCTTGTCACAGAGAAAAAGCCCTTCCATCCTTGTGAGCAGAAAGCCAGCTGCTGACAAGCCCGTTAAGTGCTGTGCCACAGCATCCTGGTTCATCCCTATCTTACTTGGTAAATTCACAGTAGCACAGCAATGGTAACTCCTTTCTTTCATGACTCAAATAATAGCATTACTGAAAAAATCAAAACTCCAGCATACCTGTTGAACAGTCTGAACCCGTCCACTGTGGCTCACAGCTGCAGAGCCCTGTGTCCAGGAGGAAAGTGCCGTGCCCTGAGCACTGCTCCTGGCAGACGGGAAGGGCTGTCTCACAGTTCACACCCCCCCAGCCCGTGGAGCAGTGACATTCTCCTTGGACGCACACGCCGTGGCTGGAGCACATCGGATCCAAGCAGTCCTCTGCAAAGCAGGGAATATACAACTTAGAGCATAAAACTTGCACCTGTGCAGTGGTTTCCTGGTGAAATACAACATCAGGGATGCAGATGAATTTGGTGATTTTTGTGCAAATATCCAAACTGAAACAATGTTGTTAGGACAAGAGGAAAGGGTCTCATGTTGTGCCAGGGGAGGTTCAGGTTGGACATTCGGAAGACTTTCTTCCCTGAAAGGGTGACCAAGTCCTGCACCAGGCTGCCCAGGGAAGTGGTGGAATCCTCATCCCTAGAGGGATTTAAAAGATGTGTAGATGTGGTGCTGAGGGACATGGTTTAGTGGTGGTCTTGACAGTGCTGGGTTAATAGCTGGACTTGATGATCTTAAAGGTCTTGTCCACCCTAAATGTTTCTATGATAACAAACACAAGAAAAAACAGTCTGTGCTAACATCTGTGCAAAAGTACAAGCTAAAAACAAGAATAAAGGTGAGTATGTAGATTGATAGAGATCACAATTCTGCTTGTCATGGACAGTGTCTTACTTTTAAAACAGGGATCCCTGAGACAGATCTCCTGGTTCAAGGCAGAGAAGATTGTGCTTCAGTAGCTGGCTAGGAAAGAACTGGAGCAACTAATAATTACTTCTACAACTGTGCACTGTGTTTCCATTTGGGGTATTTGTGCTCTGTGTTTTATTTACATCTGGAAAAAGATTTATTCTTTAATCTTCTTGTGGAAAGCTATCTCTATAACTGAAAATTTGATAAAAAAAAAAAAAAAAAAAAGGCCATCCACTAACCCTGAGCAGTAAATCTGTGAATGCTTGCTATAAAAAAAAAATCTCATGCACTCATAAAAAGTATGTGCTGGGCAATTGCAGATAATGAACAGATTCATAAAAGTCATAACGTACTGATGAACAATTTGCAAACAGACAAAGAGCTAAATTTGTTCTCAATTTGGATTAAACTATTCTTAGTGAAAAATTCAGGAGCTCTGTAGGAGAATTTAAATCAGCTGGTTAGTCCTGTATAATCAGCACAGGCTTTCATACAGCCCCAGCATTGCTTTAACAAGGCAGATCTGAAGCAGAACATAGCCTGGGTTCTCTGGAGGCTGCAGGAAGACTGCAGACCTGAAGAGGATTTGTGGGGTCCAAGCATGGGAAACAATTAGCCCAAAGCCTATTCATGTTAGATCATGCTTCAGATTAATGTTAAAGAAGTACTTTGAAAGTTCTTGTATCTATTTTTCAAGTATTGGCACAAGGACTGTTTTAATAATTAAAGTCAGCAAACAGCATTCTATGCTACAGGACTGGGGAGATGCTTCACTAAGGGAAGACTAAATACTTCAGACGTAGAGATTAACAGCCTCCAGTTTATAGGACCTTTTGACCTAAGAATAAAGAAGTGATGCTTTATCTTTTGAGCTGCTCTGCCATCAATTCAAGATCTTACTTCAAGATTTATGTTGTACCTTTTTCAGCCTTCTAGGCTTTTGCACAGCACAAAGCAATTCCAAGAGAGGGGAATCAGTGTTTTTAACACGTATCTTGCCAAGCATAGGACAAATATACCCAGCAATTTTCTCTCATCCTGAGACAGCTCCTTGTTTTGTTGATCTTTTAAAATTAATTGAGTGATTCCACAAACAGTTTAAAAAGTATCACTCATTCTTGTAATGACAACCTGACAGGACAAATTCAAAGGACTCTCATGGCAAGGAATACATGTAGCTACTGGTGTTCCCTGGATAGTACATCTGTTACTATGCCTCTATGTTAACAATACTACTGCAATACTAAACTCATATTTACATACAATAATGCAACCTGAATTCCTGACAGAATTACTTCCAGTACTGCACAAGTTACGTTGTCCAACCCAGGAAACTGAACAGTCATGTCATGCACACACTGTTACAGTAAAAACTCACTGTACTTGTCTGCACAGGTTTGTTTCATCCACCTTATATCTACAAAACATCACCTTTTCAAAAAATTGTAAATATGCCTCTTTAAAAATCCAATGTTTTCACACTCTTAGTTGTCTGAGTACATTGATCTTGATTATTTTTTATGGCACAAAACAAAGCAACCGAAAACAGCAGTGAGCCTCTCACCCCAGCTACAGGCTTGTTTGGCACCATGGCCTCAGTGAGGAAATCTGGGTATTATTTGCTTTTTCCCATTTGAGTTTCCTTGGTTTTGTCCATTTTTGAAGCTACCAGTGATGGAGTATGTCAGAAGCATTCTCCTGACGCTCCCTTTAAAAACTGTACCAGGTATGTCAAATCCATCAAATCCATCCTGGACATTTTTCTGACTAGAGAATTCAAGCCACATAAAGAGGCTCCTCTGTGTGCTACTCAAAAGAATTACCTAAAATCTGTACAGCAGGAAGCACAAAGTATGCTGTCACTAGCTTCAGGCTAAGGGGGCTAGTGGAAAAATCATCAAATCAGGGCAAGCATGAAGAAGAGTTCTGCTTTCCGAGGCTATGCACAGGGGGAGAAAGTCAAAGCTGATGAGCTATCTCAGGAATGCTAAGAGGCAAAACCCAACTGCCTCTTTCTATAGATGAAGGCAGTGACACATCAGTACCACAATGAGCAAAAGTAAAGTTACTTGTTTCCAGAATTTCCCACTTTTTATTAGCCAAACTTTAATGGATACCAGTTTAGTGCCCTGAACAGTACTCGGAGTAAGAATGACACATGACAACAGAATTGCACAACATATTTTGGTAAACTGAAACTGTTTGCGACTCTTTTGGCTTGATATTGTCAGCATGTTCTTTGCAGAAAAATCTAAGATGTAACAGAATGAAAAAAGGGAAAAGTTGATTACAATCTTCTGCTTATTTTCAAGAACCATCACATCCTATGTTATTTAAATGATCTTCTGACTGCCTTACCCTTAGCTTTTGGCCAAGTGAGAAATTGTGGACAGGCTGTCTGACATTGTGTGCTAAAGGACTGAGGTTACTGGCAGCAAGGAGGATGGGGGAAAAAAGTGTCTGGAGCCCAAGAGAAGAAAACAAATCAAGATGGTCTTACTGGTCTTACAACCATCACAAAAAAAACAAAAACAAAAACAAACAAACAAACAAAAAACCAACACAAAACCCCCCACTAACAATAAAAAGGAATCCTTGCTTGCTGGGAAGCTTTTGGAGGATTGAGAATACACTGTTTGCTGAAAGGCAAAAACATCCACCCAGTTCTGTTCTGTGACTCATTGCCAAGGAGGGAACAGAAATAATCTAAAAACTAGAGTCCTCCTGGACTGAAAGACACACTATTTCAGAGGAGTGTCCACAATTACAATTACTACAATTATCAGATAGTCTTATTAGACAATGTTCAATAATTTTAATGTTTTAGAGTAAAAATCTGAATCTTGGAAATGATGCAATCAGCTCCTACTGATTGTGACTGAGACCTGAGTGCCTTTACCTTTGATAATTTTCTGTCTTGACATTACTTTCTATGAGACAGTAGAGGTGCTTTTGATCAAAACAGTACTGCTTCACAGTAAGCTTCTCACATCTACATGAGTTCTTAACCACCTTAAAACAGGTTTGGAGATTAAAGAGAAAAATCAAACCCCACAGCTATAGAGAGGGAAACTTCACAAACCTTCCTCACAGATCTCTCCTTTGTATCCAGGGACACAGATGCAGACGCCCATAATACAAGTTCCATGGCCAAAGCAGGTTGGATCAATGCACTGTTCTTCTGGAACATCACATTCTGGTCCTTTCCACCCATTTCGACACACGCAGTGGCCCTTCTCATATTCTCCATTTCCACTGCACAGCACTGGGCAGGAATCTGAAGGAGACAGATTTCCCTTTTTAATGCACTGACATACTTACACAGCTAAATATTTATTGCATTTATCATGCTGTGAAATTGCTTTTCCACCCCAGCCCCCCGATTCTCCGTTTGATTTGAGGGTGTTGACAGGCTAAAATCTTTGAACTAGGTAATGCAGCAGTAATAAAATGTCCTTGTCTCCTCAGTCTGCTTCAATAGCATACCTTAATTTTGACCTGAAATGAGGTATCTTAGAAGATAAAAATTATTCCCTTCCCTTGATTGGCTTCTGCAGAAAATTTGCAGTGATGCCTGCTTATGATTTTCAGTAAGATTAATGTCTCTTCCCTGTGAACTGAAGCAAGATACTGCTCTTTTTTAGTTTGTTCTAAGCAGACTTAAGATTACTGAAGTTTTAACCATTGCTCATCTGCACACAAACCACTGATGTGGAAGCTCACTTTTACCATCCAGCATCAATTTCTGAGCCAATCAAGCTTCTAAAAATTAAAGGCAATCCCAAATTTGAGGAAACATTGGAAAAACGTGAGAACTTCCAGACATATGCAGACATGCTGACAGAAATATATGGAAAAGAAGTAAGCTCACTTACAATCTTTTTAGCATGTTTTTTGCCCTAATATTAGCAAACAGTCCCTAAGCTGCTTTAGGTCTCTTTTCTACACCCTAACCACGTTAAGACCAGAGAAACATTTAACTTATGCAATTTTCTCCAGAGTGAAACTGTCACTTTTAAATAACAGAAGACATTATGCTAAGCTAACACACTTATTAAAAAATGTATTTTATAATCAGAGTGGATGCACAGAGGGATGGAGGAACCTATTAACTCTGGAAGTCAGGGAGAGAGAAGTGGTTGATGCATCTCAGCATAAAGAAACCTTCTACGTGTGTGGTTGTTCTGTATCTGCCACCTAGCTGGAAAAAAGAATGTAATCTGCTTTAATCACTATGATTCTTTGCAGGCCCAGCAGTCACACACCATAATCATGATCCCTGTCATGCACTGTGGTCAGTTAATACGAGATTACCTTTTGCACAGTCAGGACCAAGGAATCCTGGGAAACAGTGGCAGTGCCCCGAGATACATTCTCCATTCCCATTGCAATTAGTAGAGCAGTCATCCAGGATTTCTGTTTATTCAGAGAGTGATGCACAAAGAAAAACACAAATTGGTTGAATTTAAAATGAATGGCATCCTCACCTCACTCTGCAGGACACATCTCAACATACAAATAGGTGCAGAAGCAGTAAAAGGCCCATTTTCATTCATAGGAAGCATAAAACAAAATTCCTGTTCAAGCAGCTTACAAATATTACATTTTGTCTTGACAGCTTTGAGATAACAAGTGCATCATTTATATTACACCAAAAAGCTTTTAAAGTAAGTGTTCATGTAAAATTTACTACCATTAAAAGCACTGCAAGAACCAGAGTATTTGCTGAAAAATGTCCACCTTAAACACTTTCTCTCATTGCTGAAGGAATTTGTTTGAAACTTGTTTATAGAGTAAATTGCCTTCTATGGTGTTCATTTGAACCACGTGGATTGCACTTCTTGGAGGAGAGGGTAGGATTTCCACTTCTATACAACCAGCTGAAAAAACAACAGTCTTTTTGTACAGTGATGAAACTCAATTCAATAAAGGACTAAGAACCAGATTTGAGGAAAAAAAACCCCCACCTTCAATTCTGACCTTAAACTTGCCCGTGTTTTATCACACAGCTTTGGACAGTAAAACCACTTGACCTCACACATTTCAGGATGGGCTCATATCTCTACATGGATTAGCTGGTTTTAATTTACACATGTATTTCCAACAGGAATTCATTGGATTCACTGATTTATATGCGTTTTATGTAAAGAATATCAAGCAAATCCAAGGCTAAGATGGTCCCGTGCAGAGCAGGTCACTGTCAGGCCAGCACTGGGGTCTCTGCAGCCCCCACAGGTACTGTGCTGGATGGAAAATGGGCTACAGATCAGTAGGAATGGAGGCTGTTTTATGGGAATGTGCACTTATAATGTGGGGAATTACCTCTGGCTATAGGAAGATGGGAATCTTGACTCCTTTCCCACAAAATAACTGTTGGGGAAAAAGAAAAAACACCCAGATCCTTTTGAAGACTATGTGTCCATGGCGAGTGATTTGGGAGGAGGAACTTTTCTAAAGAAAGGGCATACCATTGGAATATTTAATCTAATCAAATCTGAAATACTTTTAAACTCAAACATAACTTGTGAAAAGATGGATTATAAGCACATCCTACAACCAATACGAATAACTGAAGTAAATTTATTTTGATCTTATTTATGGGCACTTGGGACAGATAAGGATTGGTTCCTCTTGAAAACTCCTACTGTTATTTAAAAACGTTTCTCTTGGGCTATCAGTTTGTTCCAAGAACTGGCATTTGATATGTATCTATTCATCAGATATCCACCACCTGAGCACGGATGTGTTTCAAAGTCAAAAAACCAGCTTGTTTTCAGAAGAAAGTTTTTTCATAAATAGGCTGCTTGTCATTATTTTTTACATTATCATTGTTCAATTCTTGTCTTGCTCTGTGTGTACACTTGCCTGTCTTCTCAGTTTTCCAGAATCACATGGTAAATGATCCCTACATTGATCTGAAATGAAGAATCAACGATTTGAAAAGTTACTTCCCCTTGATGCAAAGTCCAGTTTTATTCAGTCTATGAAAGTAGTCAAGGCATGGCAGATTTTGCATGCAGATTACTCCCTTCAAGGGAAGGTCTGATCAGAGCTTTAGCTAAAGTGTCAGGAAAATTGATTTTGTACGTAACTAACATTGAGCAACTTGAAATGCTACCTAACAGCTGCTCATGAGGAGGGCATGACCACTTCTCAGAGCCAACAGCAGCACACAGCAGAGGCATCCAAGCTCTTGCTCTATTCTGAGTGTTCTAGGCTGTGGTCCTAGTTGATCCCTTTCCTGGCAGACATCTCAAATATGACTCTGGCCTAATCTGGAGCAAGGAGTACAGCTCCAGGATTATTTTTTTTTGTGTAGAAACCCCCAAAGAAACAGCCAAGAACAATTATGCAGAGTATGAGAAGATACACAGGTTATTAACAGAGAAAAGCTAGCAGTATTTTCAAATGCATCAGCAGTAGATTCTGGTAGCATGAACCCTCTTCTTCCCCAAAATGTCTTCTCACAGCCATTGCTGAGATTAAGTATACGGATTCCTGACTGCACTGTGGCTCTCACTGCTCCCCTGTGTAAGAACCACTCTGTTTGGTAACTGGCCAGAGAAGGGATGGACAACATATTTTTCACCAAATGTAACAAGAACCAAATCACAGCATTAATTTCTCCCTTTTTATTTTGTTTAGGAGGGTATGCTGCTTAGCGACACAATATTGGTTAAGCCCTCCTGTATAAACACTGCTGTCTTACAGCAGACGTAAACAGGGGGGCAGGTATTTGGATCCTGATCCAGACTAGTTTGGCCATGTTTCATGTTCTTCACAGAGTATCTGTGAAGATGCTTCATAAACTGTGTGAATATTATTTTTTCACATAGCACTGAATAATGGCATTTTTTTCTTGCTTGTGAAAGATTCACTTTTCTGAGCAGAACAAATATAAATTTTACACCAAACCCAGTCCTTACAATTCTGTCTGAATTTCTAAATTATTTTCCTGCATGTCCTTCAAAATCTTGGTATTTGAATCATAATATCCTGCTCTGCAAGGTGTTTGCCATCAAGTAAAAATAGCATCCAATTGTCCTAAAGAGCAGATGGCATGTCCATTACTAGTAAAGACATCTTGCTAAACATATGGTAAAACAGGTTAACTAAAGGGCATAGTGGTTAAAGTCTTGCAGCAAGCCCAGACTGTCATAAATACAACACTTTACCTAAATTTAAATTCCAAAGAAACCCTACGTGAGAGCACCGCTCACTAATAACACAGAGTTGGAAACTTCTGTCCACCTCAATGTATTAAAAAGGTAGTAAAGATCTTACATGCCACCAGGACACTGTCTCTTGTACTTGCCTTCTGTATTCCAAACAAAATGGTGCTTTTGGATAACTTCATAAAACAACAGCAGACAACCATCGAACAGCAAACACAACCAAATCCACAAAATCTGCCTTTTAGATTTTCTAACTGACTAAAATACTGGAAATAAGAACCTAAAGCCTGGATAATTTTTGTAGTAGAGAGAGCAGCCATTATCTCTTTTACTTTGACCAAGATAACACCAGAAATTACTCAGGCGTTTAAGCTATTGTATAAAGTCTTAACACACATGAAAACTTCACACTTAATTAATTTGATAACATCCATCTTTAATACAGAAATGTTGCTCTTTGTCTAATATTGGCATAAACATGAAGTTGCTCCACTGAGGTTAATTAAACTAAGCTGAAATAAAACGTATTTAAGAGAATACTTACACAAAGCTGGAATCAATAATTTCTTCTCCAATACAGTTTTCCAATGTAACAATCAGAATAACAATTTTATTGTAATTGTTCTTACCAATTGCTGTAGTTAGTACAAAAACTTGCTCCACTTTCTTTCCATCATTATAGAATGCCATATGCCAAGCTCCTTGATCCATATACTCGATGAAACCAGTCTCTTGTAGTGAAGTTAAGATCAGATTCCTGGGAGCTTGCTGAGTCTCCTCTGAGTTTTTTGGTTCCTGCTTAATTAACTGTTTTCCATCCATCAGTTTTACAAAATCAAACTGAAATAATAATGAGCAACAATTAACCACCTAGCATGTTTTTTTATGAATCCACTCTGCATGTCTCATTCAAACAGGAATAAACAGTTGAAATGTTAAGAGGAATTGCCTTAAGTGTTGCCCAATGTGGCCAGCAGTTTCATAATCCAGTCTATTTAGCTTCAGTTTCCATATAAAATTTTTATGCTCGGTCAGAAAACTGGGGTCCAAACTTGCTATTTGCTACAGCAGGGCAAATTCAGACGTGTAGCACTAAATACAGGAGATTTACTTCAAAAACTACATCTCTTTAATGGGAATAATTTCAAATTTCATAAGCTGTAGTGCCTACATTATACAGTGATTCTCTTCGAACTCCAAGAACAGATCAAAGAACCTACTGTTCTATACCAGATGTTTAAATGTTTATCCCTAGTATCAATATTGTATATCAAAGCCAAAATGTACTTTTAATTTATATTAAAATTTATTTATAAAATGTTTCTCTTTTCTGTTATACGCAAATACTGATCTACTTTTCCCATGGAAGTTACCAATACCTAATCAAGTCGATGCTGACAACTCTAAGACCAGTTCACCTCAAAGCATCAGAGATGTAAACCTTTGTATGAGTCCCTGTTCAAGAAATGTGTATACTTCTCTTGGTTCTTTGAGGCATTCTGATTTTCAGTAAAGTTCAGCTCAACTGAAGACTCAGCTTCAGTTAAAATCAATGACAGACAAAAGTGCTTATTTCTAAGATGAAAATTCCAAGTAAATAGTTTTTGAGGTTAGACTAGATGACCTCCAGAGCTCCCTTCTAAACAACCTTTTCATGATTCTATATGTAAGTTTACCACACCCTGTGGAGTGTGATCCTGCTATAAGAAAGCTGAAAAATCTATAACCCATAGAAAAGATAGCTTCATATGCTAAATACATTAAGTCTAAAACCAACCAAACAAAAAAGAAAATAAAAGAAAAAAGAGTTGAATCTGGCCAGCAGTATCACATATTTTAGGACTTTGGTAGGTTTTCTCTGGCACGATCTGTAGGAGTAAACACTCAAAAAGAATCTTCATATTAGAAACCAGAAACAGGTTTTTTCCCCCCCCCCCCTCTAAACTCTTTACACTGACTATGCAATCTGTTTGTTTTGATGAAGCTGTAAAAAGATTCTGGCATTTTCAAATAATCTGGTAGTTCATCCCACTGCCTCTTCAAAAAAGATGCTGGAGCTACACAGCAGTACCGCGCGTCCAGCCTCCTGTCCAGTCACACCACAGAGGCCACAGCTGCTGACTTTTCTGGCACAACACTGTCCCTTCCTCTGAGAGAGAATGGTTTGAGGGTACAGCTAGGCATCAGTAAAAGAAAAAGGATAAACAGCTGCATTTTGGGGTTACAGCCAGTTTTAAAGTGGAGTGTGAACATTCGCATCCACTGCTGGTTGAAGACGTAAGCGTGACAAGATCAGTATTACTTCTAATTACCTGAGTGTGAGTAGGTGGAATGTTTCTTCTGCCATAAATTCCCAGCAGAGAATCCTTCGCCAGGGAAATGTTAAATTTCAGGTACATGGGATGATGTATGGTGATCTGAAAGCGCCAGAATAAACCAGGGGGGATCGTCTGCATAACTTGTGCTCCAATCTCAACTTCTCCTGTGTCTATGGCCCGGCCCTTCTGAAACACTAATTTTTTCAGAAACAAAACAATCAGTTGTGCATTCATGGTGGGTGAAGATAATAGGTCATGAGGTATAAGCATGCCTTAGATATACTGGAATACATGGAAAACAATCTCTAAACAGAGGGAGTTTCATTGAAGCCATTGCATTTTTATTCAACTAGCTGAAAATCACAAATAAGCTCACATGCAGTATTTACAACAGGCGTCACAGAGCATTTTTGCCCTGGAGATCTTGGAACACTCCACTGAATATAAAAAGACAGAAGTGCTGCAGTGTAAACCACGGTCTGTACCTATCAGTGATGCAAACAAAACCCATTCCACCGAGCAGGCACAGAGATAAGGCAGTGGGAAATCTTCCTCTGGCTCCTATTTCAGCCTGCTGCCAAACGGGCGTTTCATAAGCTACACAAATGGACACCAGTGAGGACAGAAAATCCATCAAACCTGGTAGGTTGGAGCCCATCTCCAAAGCCTAGATTCTATTAATCAGCATTCCTAATGATTTTATTGTGGCAGTGATATTCTAGTCCTGGAGAAATAAAGAACATCTGTTTTGGCTTGGTATTTCCGTGTGCAAGCGTGACAGGGGCATGAGGACAGGGACAGGCAATCTAAAGAGAACACTGCCAGAGTTTTGTAATGCCTGACAATAAATTTGCAGACATCTACAGGATGTAACTTCACACATGGGTACAAGGGAGCTGAAACAGAAAGGGAAATGGAATGCATAAAGAAGACATTGCCAAACTAAATTGGAGCTGGCTTGCTTTGCTGGCTCGTATCTCCACCTTTGTGTATTTGTAATGCCTGCCTGTGATCAGCATCGTGACATGCTGCAAACCACAGACCCAGTCCTGCTAACATCTGAGCTAATGCCATTGTAAGTTTTGCAAAACTCTGACTCACATTTCCATACTTTCAACTAGAAACAAAGCAGGACAGCATGTGGCACGGGAGGAAGAGCCAAATGAAGAAGCCTGAATTCAGCAGCCATATCCTTTTATGTTTTGTTTCATGCCAGCACCACAGTGAAGGAGGAGGAGGAGCAGAGTACCTGGAGCCTCGCCTTTAACAACAATGCGTACAAATATCTAAAGCAACACAATGCCTATGAAATTTTATCAATTGCCATTGGAAATGAGAACAGCAGTAGCAGGGCTCGGGCCAGTGTTTTCCTGAACACATTAATAACAAAGATCCTCAGTGGGATCTTACATGGGCTTTAACCAGCGTAGGAAGTACTTAGCATTCTTAATGAATAGAGATTTAATTTACAAGGCAGGAGGAATTCTCAGGGTACTGGATCTTCCAGCTTTACGGCTGCTTTGTGTCACCAGACCTACAGCAAGGACTTATAACACCTTAGCACATAAAAGCATTTATTTTTAAAGCACAGAACTTGTAATCTAATACTCTAAAAATACACCTCTTACTTAGATGGTGAATTTAAATATTTCCAGATTGCTGCTTTAACAATGTTCATGGTGAGACTACTTCTGTCCAAGTTGCAGAGAATTAAACCTTCTATGTTGGGCAACAGAAGTGGAGCCTTTCCCACCCCAATCTATGCAAGATCCTACTTGGCTAATGGAAATTTAAAAGCCTTTTCCCTTATTACCAGTACTCCAGAGATATTAAGTCTTAATGACTCTTTTCAAGCAATTTCCTTGGGTTAAGTAAAACAATAAGGAACTTTTTGGTGATATTGACCTGTCGTAATTAACGTGATTCAATTACAAGATGGTAGAGCACTAAGTAAAAAGTCAAGGATACAGTATCATTTTTGAAGTTAATGGTGTTATTGGTCCCTGTTCAAGGTCCTTTAAAATGCACTAACTGCTTCTTAGTTTGTTGCAGTGAGAAGGTGTGTTTCTTCATTGAAAATAAAAAGCATTATGTCTTTAGTTAGGAAGTATTTTCACTAACTGACGTTACGAAATTATGCTGAACACCTCATTAGTGTTGCCAAGCTCAAAACAATGTATTTCAAGAGTTTTTCCATATTTGGCTGAAAATACCTTTGCTTTATTAATAGTTTTATGTAATTTAGTTGTTGTTGGTTTTTTTTTTTTGGTTTGTTTTTTAAGATGTATTTAGATTTACTTTTCTCTCATCACCCAGGAAAGTGAACGCTGCTTTTCACAATGGATAACATAAAAAAAGTAGATATAATCTGCCACTTACTGAAAGCATGCAGTCATGGCACCTCTACCTTTCAAACAGTATTTTTTCAGACAGCCACAGAACACGAAAAGGCCGCTGTAAAGAGCCAGGTATGAAATGCACATTTTCATATTTATTGTCACTGTATCTTCTTCATAGAAAAGGAATTTAGCTTTGTTTTTACGCTTACTTGAACTGAGCAGGTATTTGGCTGTAGTAAAAAAGCATCTGAAGATACACTGTTCACAGACTATCCTTGTATACTTGCTTACTCTTTCTTGAAAAAGTCCAAAATAAGCTTTTAAAATTACATTGTGGCAATACAAGTTCTACTGTAATTCTAAAAATATCTTTGTCACACCAACATTTTTGTTAGGACAAATTATCATTTAATTATCTATATTCAATTCCTTGTACAGCTCCCAATCTTGCCAAGTGATATTAATTCCTCCCTATTCTTTCTAAGCACACTTTCCTTGCAAGTCTCAAACAGAAGGCAGACTCCTAATCACAGGTTTTTCTTGTCTTCAAGAAAGTAAAACTCCGAACAGCATGGTGCCAATTATCTTCACAAGAAAGTACCCTTATGCTGATTATTACTGATCCTGAAACGATCAATCTCCTTGTACTCCCCTGGTAAATACCCACGTCAATTGGATGTCTGAGTTTTTAATCACATCACTACATATTAAAATGTTAACTCGTAGCCGTGGGTCAGTGTGTTATGAAGTGACTTAGTCAAGAAATCTGACTTGCTGCTTTGTAAACTTGATTTTCATTAAAAGATTAGTTAAAATATATGCTTTCAAAGTCTGGAAAAGCACTCTCTGGTGCTGCATTGAGTTTAGAAAATGGGAGGTCACGACATCTGACAGTAGTTACTTATCCCTGTGAAATCACATCAGAGGCAAAGTATCAGCTTTCTGTGATATCTTGCTGTAGTGGAAGGAGTTGCCTTGTTTCCAAATACTCCTTCCCAGCACATCTACATGGAGAATTTATGAGCACTAAGAATAAAATGACTGATATCTATTAAGGGAGATGAAAAGCAATAAAAGCAGCAAAAATTAGCCACAGCCATATTAGGCATGTTCTAATACCTGGCACTAACTCCACATGAATTTTCTTGAGTTTTCTCAAGTGTATACTCCTTGTTAGCACACACTCTGGATCACAGGTTACTCCCAAAAGGTGAAAGGGGACAAGTTCTGAAACTTTTCAAGCTCTGAAACTGCTGGATAAGCCCTCGGTGAAGTGGCTCTATCCCAGCCCCTCCTGCTCTAGTGTTGTGGGGGAATTGTGTAGCTACACAAGACATGGGGATTGCCTGGGGCAAGGCAGGTAGCTTGTTTTTTTACCTGCTACATTGAGTCACTACTGGCTCACATATTCTTTTCTCCTTTTTAAGATTTTGATGCTTTTCCTGCACAAGCCCTTTTTGGAATGCTTCGGAAGAGCTTTTATTAAATCTGCAATATGTTGACAAAATGATTTAAAGTGGTTGAGAAGAACTATTGGAGATGTTTTTCATGGTGCATCAGGACATAAATAAAAAAAAGTGTATAAAACATTTACTGCAACTCACTACCTATCCATTCTAAGGGACGAAATAAGGGATAACAACTTCATTGCCTCCTTACATATGTTTCTGTTGCCCATTTATCTAATATGGTCTCTATCCCATTGCGCCGCATTGATTTGTAAGACTATTCATGTGAGATGTAATCTTCCTTCTGGAGGGACTGGTAGAACAACGCCCCACCTTGTCTCATATTTACAGCTGTAAGATCTTACATGGCATACACAAAATCAGATCACTGCTCTGCTTTAAAGTTTGAAAGCTCTGGAAATCTCCGGTCACTGCAGAGTCATCAGTACAATTTTACCTTCCTTTTAACAGCTGTAAAGTCTAGGGTACATATTCTACTTCCATTCATCTTTTCTCTCATCTAATCTGATTTATTCACTTTTTCTGAGTATTATAAAAAGCAATGGGAAGGCCACCTGCTGCTTACAGTCAGAAAGCATCATCATGGTGGTCAAGGGGAAGCATGGGCCAAGAGACTGTAACTGATATTGGAGTAGGTGATCTAACAACATTAAATGACAAGACTTGAGAGAAAGGAACTGTACATCCCAGAGACAGTCCTGCTCTCCGTGTCACATTCCTGCCTGCGCTGCCCACTCCTTTTTTTATCCCAGCTCTGGCACTTCTCTGCCCCTTCAAACGAGCTGGTTCAGCCACTTCCATGGCAGAAGACTGCTGGCATTTTTTTAATGAATCCATTTTCTGCTGCCACAGTGAACTGACGTGTCGGTCGTGCCCGAGACAGTCCCTGCAGTGGGCACGGGGACGCGGGGAGCCACACAAGGAGGGAGCAGGGGCAGAGCAGGACTGTGCCCCTGGCAGCAGGGAGCTGCCAGACCAGCTCAGGCACTTTGTGAAACCTCAGTAGATTCCTGGGAGCTGATTCACTCAGGCTGGCTAAGCCAGGATGTGACAGCAGGCTGTATTTTAGCTTACGCCTTCAAGAAGGGGATGCCTTTAAAAGCATTGCAGTGCTCTGCACAGCCTGACCTGCCAGTGCAGGGGGTGTCACTCTGCCCAGGACTGACTCTGGCCTGCAAGACAGGCACAGCATCAAACTCTCTGCACGAATGGCATTGAGGTGAATACGGTCTCACCTCTCCTGTCTTAAGAAGGCAGAAGCCAAACGCTCTAATCTCTCTGACAAAGGAAGGGCAATTATTTTGGCATTGAACATTACCTTCCTAATGGCTTGGGTCGGCCAGTAATTTCAGTGAGAGTTCTGCCAAAGGGACCAGTCTGGTTACAGGCTTTTCATACCTCTTTTAAAATTACACTAGAGAGGATAGAACCTGAACTCAAAATAGACAGACTGCAGCAAATACAGAAACCAAACAAGTAGTATTGTTTAAACCTCTGTATTGTCTGTCTTCTCTTTCACACATACCTTTTTTTTCTGTTTTATCAGAAACCTTTCCTCCGATTGGTGAGTAAGTGGTGTCCATGGATTCTGTTCCTTTATTTCCTTTGCTGACTCCATTTTCATACAGCTGCCCTTCCACAGGCTGTAGTTGCCAAGTTAAACCAAACAAGTGTACTGCTGCAAAAAAATGAAGACCAGTTAATTGATGTCTAAGCTACAGCACCTTCAGTCAGACTAAGAAAGAATTCTATGACCCAGTTTCTGCAAAGTCAAGTATTACTTTGTTCTGCTAGTGATAATTCAGAATTTCGAGAGGTCTAATGAGCAATTTACTATTTTACCTTAAAATTCAATGCTTAATTAGTTTCCATACTTTCTTTTGGAGCTCAGCCAGGTCAGGGTGATGAATTTCTACAGCAATTAATGGAAATACTTGCAATTAAAAGCATAACAGTTGAATGAATTTAATATTGTATGACAGATTCTAATGCAACATCAGTGTTGTCCCTCAGCTTTCAACTGTCAAAGAGCTCAGAGTTTGTTGATTAAAGCTTTGACATCAAGTAGAACTTCTCACCTTTCCAATGCAATTCTAAGTGAAACCGTGCCCATTGTTTTCCCAAACATTTCCATTCAGGTTAAACATTAATAAAGATACTAACTCTGCAGATTTACTCTAGAATTACTCTGAAGATAAAAAACTAGCTCTACATCTGAAATAGATGCAATTATCTACAAGACATATTAACAGAAATATAGTTGTTATTTATGTATGCACAGGGAAATGTGCTAAGTGTATCCTTTTATCTAGTTCTAAACTGTGCTGGTTACCATATGTGGGGGCTGCCTGCTCCACCTTGTCTGCACAGCCACACACTTTTTCTGCTTTCCTTTCTGTTGCTTCTGATCTGAGGCACTGAAGGATGGCAGAAGGACAGCAACGGAGGATCTCATTTTAAGCATAATATGATAACACTGCAGTCATTCTAGACAATTACCTAGGTGATACTGAGCAGGGCAAACTCTTCTAAGGAAGAGGTTGCCTTAACATTGAAGTAACTCAGCATGGAGGAGTGATGATCCAGTACACTTTATACTGAAGATACCCCCACAGATGAACTGAAATTGTCACATAAAGAGCAAAACCCAAGCAGCAGGCTCTCCAGCCACACGCAGCAATTTACACTGAGTAGGATCTGCCCACAGTGGGAGCCTAAGAGGCAATATTTGCACTTCCTGAACCCAGAATCACAGAGTGGTTTGGGCTGGAAGGGACCTTAAAGATCGTCTAGTTCCAGCTCCTCCACCATGGGCAGGGACACCTCCCACCTCGAGAGGAGAGAGACAAATTTACTGAATGCTGAAGCCACTGCTTCACCATCAGATCTGGAGACACACCACTAGACAATAAATTCCCACTCCCTAGAAGAGACACTAGAAGCTTACTCTGGTGTTAGTGGTTTGCCTCATGTGCTCTGCACTTGAACTCATCAAGGGACCATGCTAGTAATTTGAAAAGGGTCTTGCGGTCAGGTCATGCAGCCCTAAGCTCTGATTTTTGATTTTATTAATCCAAGACAGATTACTTCTAGGTACAGAAGGTAGAATGAAACTCATCAAGCCTTGACATCTCCAGAGCCGGCAGCTCTTGCTCCTGGCTTGAGCTTCTGAACATTATTATTATTTAAAGAGTTAATAACAATAAAAATGAACAAAGTTCAATGGGACTGATAACTAAGGAATGTATATTTCAGTTGTACTAATGCAAATAATTATATCAGCACTTGAAACAGATCAACTCTAGAAGCAAAACGTAACTGCAGACATCACTAAGCTTTTAGGAGTTACAGAATCACCAGCAAAATCCAGCTGCTCTCTTGTGCTGTTTCCATTGTTGCTGTTATTCACTGGCTAAAACATTGTTTGCCCATACTGCAGTACTTCTAGTCCATGGGAGGTGACTCAGGATACTGGTAAGATCAGCTTCCCATTAAGCAGTGTGCAAGACTGAGTGTTGGAACAGCAAAGCACAAAGCACCTGGCTATGAAAATTGGGCTGCTGGAATTAAACTGAATGACTTCTATCACTGCACAACCCTGGTCATCTTGCAATCTTAAAATCAATCTGATTTGCATTACATTAGGTAGAGCTCCTGAGAAATTACCTTCAGATCCAGGCACCACTCTGGTAATAACCAGACCACATACACCAGTAAAGCCATTAATTCTTAGAGATACCTGTTCCAGAAGTTAACTGCAGGGAATAACAAATGTTTATTTAGCAGACACAGAGTCTTACCTAGCCTCTTCTGTGATACTTTACTTTTACCTGGGGTATACATAATTCCTACAAAGCTTGTTTCTTACAACACCTGTACATCATGTTTTAAATATACAGCTACTTCACCAAATAAGATGAAACAAAACTTTCAAATCTCTCTCTCTCAAATCTCTTTAGAAATAAATAGGCATGTACTGAATTTCATTAAAAAAGCTCAAAAGAACTTCTAAGTCATTCTCTCTTTGATTTTTTTCTAGTGGATTTTTGGCTTTTGCTTTTCCTCGTTTACACAGAGGCACAGAAAAAGCTGTGGAATTCAACAGTGGGCCACAATGTCATTTCCCAGAGCATAAATCCATTTGTAAGATTCTCAGCTGTATTTCCCATGTGCAGTGCCCAGGTATAAAACCCTATTGCACAGACCAAGTAAAGGCTGACAACTTCCCTCTGTCCAGTTTAGGACCGGGCTGGGTAAAAAGGAGAGAGGCTCATTTTCTGATGAAGATCTCCACCCTTTCCTCAAAGTTCAGAGCTTTCCAGGCTGATGTTTACAGACATGGACTGCAGTACTTTTGAGGGCTGGCTGCTGGCTAATGGTACCAAACCCCACCACTGTGACTAAAGGTGCATTATTGGAGGCAGTTCAAATTCCCACAGAACACAAAATACAGCCTTTGAGCTCTGATGACTACACTGGTATTACAGAAAAAGCAACAGCTACTTTGGCTCTGCCTACGTGGCATTCCAGAAAAATTCTGCCACCAGCTAGCCTCTATTTTGCAGCACCTGAAGTACCTCAGTAACTAGTAGGGTACATGAGGTCACTGGTCAACCTGGCATTCTTCAACTTCCAACTTGGTATCTCTCCTTCCTTGGTTCTTCCGTCTACTGAAAAGCTCATCTGAAAGGAGAGTCTTTCTTGGCTTGCTTGAATCTTCACCTTTTTTTTTAAATTTTTTATTTTTTTTACAGCATACATTAAGGATGTTACTGGAGATGCTAAATTTGGAGGACTCTGTAGCCAATGGAGCTACAGAGACTGGAAGATGCCACAGGACTGTGGTGAAACTAAACTTCTTTCTCAGTCCCCCTGCCCTTGGCAGGCTGCACAGTGGAATGCTCAGGGTAACTTTCCACGACCTCTCTCTCAAATACAGAAGATTCTACACATTGTACAGAGCCTTTCTTGGCTAATTTATTACGCTTCTTAGGTAAAAAATAATTATTAGGTATAAAACAGACCTCTTGCAGAAAACAATAAATTATTAAAGGCCTCTATCTTCCACCTTTCCCATAAATTTCCTTCATGGAACAAAGAGATGAAAAACTCGTGTGCCTTTGTGCTGCCTACGGGATTTTCTCTACCCAGAGGCAGCTTTTTGGTTGCTTCACATTCCTACTGTAAGTGAAACCATCCAGGTCCTGTTTGGAACCAACGCTGGGGTCTTTACCTCTGATGGTCAGACTGCTTATTTTGTTCAGCATTTAAATAATACAAAATGATGCTTCCAGATGAACTAACTCTGTCCCCACAATTCTACAGCATATTGGAGTAAACATTCACAAACCTGTAAGCATTTTTTTTCAGAACTCTTTGTAAACTGGATTAACCTGCCATCTGCTATGAAGCCAATGATCTAATTTAATTTATTCTTATCTACCTTCTGTGTAAGCACAGCTTGTCAACTCCTGTGCTACACGTTTGGCAGAATATGAATAAGAGGCTTGGCTCTAGTGCAAAAGAGACTCTCAGTAGTGAAGAGATGTCAAAAAAGTCCTGTGCAGTAAGTACTTATCAACCTGCAAGGCAAACTTCAGAGGACAAAAATCCGACAAATGGGAAGTCTCTCTAAATTGCTGACCTCCACTAAAGGCTTTTGTTTAGCTTTCTCTGCTGTTTCCAGTTATTTTACAAAATCTCAGTAGAACATCCTCCTGAAGCCTACGTTTTAGAAGAGCTCTAACAAAATGTATATCAGCAGCTGACTATTCTTTCTGCACCTGCTCTGACCAATTGCCAGAAAATGATTTCTTTTCTGTAACTGCTAGCAGGTTCTGCTTATAAAACTGTATTTCATTGTGGCATGAAGCCACGGGTGCATCAGTCCCTCTGTTCCAGTAAAGGTGAAGCAACATGAAAATAACCTGAAGACAAATAAGAGTCAGAATCAAAGTCCTCCCTGATCCTGACCTACAGAAGGAGTGTTCTTTTGCAAGCTCATTTTGTAAATAAAAAGCTATGTCATTCTGCTCTAACCTAATTTGAAAATTTGAGATTATTAATGTTTGATTCAGTCTTAGGATTTTTTTTTTTGTTGTAAAATTCGTATTGAAGGACTATGCTATTTTGGACCATGTAAGACTTTTTATGAAATAAGGATTTTTTCCATTTATTTTCTATAGCTATCTTAATTCTCAAGCTGCCTTCTCTTTATACCTAATTTATTTTTACACTGAGAACAGAAACATCCCCTCCTCTCCTTCAGCCCTCCTACTGGTATGATGACCAGCCCCGTTTCAGTTTTCATTACTGAGTCACATGTTAGACTTAGGAACAAAGAAAACCTAATTTTTGACAACAGTGCAACATGGCCAAGCTTTCTCCTTAGTGTACTTAAAGATTTGTGACAGCATTGAGCTCATCAGTATGACTGAGGCTCAGAGAAGAGCAGACACCATGCTTTCCAGCTGTGAAACCCTGCTGTACCTGTCTCAGAGCTACCCCATTGAGGAGTTCATCAACACTGCAGGACTGCACATCTGTACCACAGGTTTTACCTAGGCCTGAAACATTTAGCAGTGTTTACTGCATCACTATATTCTTCAGTGTCAAATCACTGTGTTTTCCTCTCTAGCCTTCTCTACATAATTTCTAGTTCCAAGAGTTAAGGATTTCTATTTTTTCCTACTTTGTGTACTATAAAGCTATGCAACCAACGTTATAAATCTATGCACTGAGAGATATACGCCTGTAAAATTTGGCCTGGCCTTTCCCAGTGTTGAAACCATCACTCCTCTACCTTGTAGACAGTGTGAGAAATGACAGGTCACAATGGCAGGCAGCAGAGAGGTTTTCATTTCCTCACCCTCCACAGGAATATAATTTAAGACCCAACACCATCCCCAGTGCACACTCATAAATAGTGATAATATCATGAAGGATAGGGACAACTCCATATTCATACTTGGGAATTCATTTGTATATAAAATAGTAATTTTGTAGGCAGGGATGGTTAAATCTAAGAACATGGGATGCAATTTTCAGAGGCACTGAGCATTTGCATCTCCTGCTGCACTCACTAG
>NW_008606531.1:136090-152956 GCF_000691845.1 Merops nubicus
AGTTCAGCACCTTTGATCAATAGGACCAGTGATTTGCAAGTCCAAATCAGTTGCTGATAAAATGGTGAGGTATCATGGAAGGAAAATTCTACTCACTAATGGGCTAAAAATAACTGACTAGATGAGCAGCCATATCAAACATCACATTGTACCTAAATAAAATGGTGTGGTGCTAAAAAAATTACAGAAAAAATCTTATGTCTTATGCTATCTGTTGTATTTGCCTTCCCTACTCTTAAATTTTTAGTCATCTTTAATTGCTGATGGCATCTTAGGGTTTTATTATAATGAGATTTAAAAAAAGAGAATATTTACTATACTCTTCCACAACAGTAGCCTATTTTATGCTCCTTATAGCAACAACAGACCAATAGATGATCAGAAAGCCACAACTATTGACTGCACTGAATCAAACAGATATGTTCTAGTCTTTCATGTGATAATTTGGAATCTACATTATAGCCTTTGGACATCAGTAGGTTCACAGTGTCTTTTAGTCCTCATCTTCCTTATCAGATAAAATAAACTATTTTTTAAAATATGACAGAAATTTCAGGTTTCTTTTCTATACTTCCTTTTACAGGGCGCCACCTCTGTAAATAACTGAGCCTAGACTGGGGACATGGGCCCAGCTCAGTCCTTTCAAGCACCTCATGCTAGAGAAAAGCACATCAAGGAACAGCCAGGGATTGTTCCATTTCTGTTTTACTATCAAAACTAGAAAAACTCCTAGGTAATTGGATTTCAATACTTTTCCCTCAAGATTTTTTCTTTTCAAATTTGAGCATTCATTTGCATAAATCTTTAGAAGACCCAGAGCTCGTGTGCCCCCCAGACACAGCGAGTGCCAGCAGGCAGAGCCTGCCCGTTGCCATCGCTCTCTGAAGAGCAGGTCACTGCTTCTCCCCAGTCAGGCTCTCGCCTCATGCCAATCCCACTTGGCCTGAACCCAGCCCTCTGCCCACTCCCCACAGCCCTGGCCAGGTTCTCAGGAGTTGCTGGTGAAGCACCAAGACCACGTCCCTGGTGGGTGTCCCATTTACTCACCTCCCTCCAGTGCTCTCTTTGTGGGCACATTCAAGCGACTGTGCCCCAGACTGCCCTGAATGCTTTACAGCTCTCAACACAGATGAAAGTACAGAAGAAAAAGCATATATGCTTCTATTTTACAGCAAATAATTCTATACATTTACAGTGTGGAGACCAAACATCCACTTTTTTTTTTTTGAGTAACTACTATGACTTTAGAACCTATTCCAAGAAATTACTCCTGTTGAAGTGAAAATATGTATTTTACTTGATAAACTAAATATTATGACTAAAGATTTTCAATGACTCAGCTGTTACACAACCATTTACAGGGTTCTAGAATTTCCTTGCTGTCCGTATAATACCCAAATTTCCTTCTGAAAGGACCAAATAATAATCATGATGATTATGGGTCAAATGTAGAAACATGGAGAAAAAAAAATTTAACTGACTAGTAGTTCAAAGGAGTGAAAAATATAGAAGTATGTGTTCTCAAGTAAAAGCTTCTCTATTGAGTCCTACTGATAACAGGGAAAGACTGAAAAACAAAAGAACAAAACCATTTTGCTACTTTACCTTTATATTGAAAAGAAATCACAGCTCAGACCTCTCTGGCACAGGTCTCAGTTGCTTTCAAATATAAGAGGCACTAGCAAATTTTTGATCTGGAGGAAGCCTTGGGTTACTTTGGGAATGTTCTGACTTGAAGCTGAGATTTGGGCCCATTTTTAACAGTAGCATGTTGCTCATGCATCTAATGGCAGTGCAAGATATTTGAGAAAGCACATTTAAGTTATTAGATAAAAGGAAGACAAAACAATGTTGAATTTTGATCTACATTCATTTGGAATGAATTTACAGTTTAGTATAAGTTAATATAGACTGTGCCATAAAATATAATGATGAAAATAATTTTGCCTTTACAAGTTCTCCCTTACTCTTCCAGTAAAAACAACTGATCTGATCTCAGGTTCAGGTTGATCCTGAAGTTAAAATGAGTTTTGTTTTGCAATTTGGGCCCATGTTTGTGGTCGTTGCTTGTAAATAACTCCCTCTGACTTGAAAAAAAAATCTGCTTGGAATCAGGGCTGAGGAACCTGAACCGTGATGAACAAAGAGGAAATACTTGGGGGAGTGATTTTTAACTTCAGAAAGTTACATTCAGCTGTATATTCAACTACTCTAGCTTAATACATGGACATTTAAATTTTTGATGTAAAAAAGATATGCAAATATGAAATGCTACAGAACTGAACTTTAAAAGTAGTTTATACACTATTATTCATACATAACAAAACAGAACTAGGTACTTGGCTCATAAGAACAGAGGATGAACTTAATTAAATATTTAACCAACCAAGAATGGGCAGCATGATTCTTAATTTGTAATAAGCTAACTAATACTACCTGAGTCTGCAGGAAAAATTAGGCAACTGAAAAATATCAGGGGCAAACAGGAGCAAACAATGGCATCTTGGAAAATTTTCTGGATTGGAATTCCTGGTTTCAGACATTTATATTTTGCTATGGAAAACCTAGCTACCAATACTAATATTTGATAAAATACAAAGACATCTTCACTTTACCTAGTTCTAACTAAAGAAAACATGTTACACCTTTATGTTACCAGGTTAAGATAAAGACATACACATCTACAGGAAATTGATACAGAGCTTTTGAACTCCTAGCGCCATGGAGTGCTCACACCCTTCTCAGGCTGATGACACGCAGCAGAATCTGTGTAGAAAGTCAGAGAATTCTCAGTGCCAGACTGAAATCTAAGCAGGGATGAAACAGGTAGTTCTTCATCCAGATAAAATCTAAATGGTGCGAGTGATATATGTAGCAAACAGATGAGGCTGCAAAAATTATACAGGCAGTCCTAGCCGAGGGCATATGCTCAGCAGCTGTTTGCTAAATCTGCAATTCGTGGAGTTTACTGGATCCTCAGGTGCTTCCAAATAATCGTACATCAGAATCATGTCTGTCTTCCCATATGCATCAGATGAGGGGGTTAGAAAAAAAACCCTCCTGATGAGAATCCCACTGACAGTAACCAGAGGTTTGCCACTGTGGGATAAGAAAAGCATGGGGCAACAAAAATGACTGAAACTGTAATAATTTTCACTATAGAGACAATTATTTAGACAACATAGAAAAAGGGCGACCAGCTATTGGGTTAGAGGTATTGGTACAAGTTTTACCAAACACAAGCCACTCTGTCAGGTCTACCCAGTTCTAAGGTTGTCAGATTTGGGGATAATCTGGCTCCTGCCCACCTGCAAACAGACAACTAAACCAACAAACCACGAGTGCATGCAAGAAAGTGTGTCACACAAGCCAAAATTAGATTGCTCTATGTTTACAGAAGCCAGAGTTGCATTCTAAGGTTCTACATAATGAATGCTTTGTAATATGTTTCAATTCAGATTGAAAAACCAAAGTAATAATTAATGTTCAGCCAAAATGTCATACAGTAAGGTACAAAGGCTTGCTCTCCCTGCTCCCTGTACGACTGTCATCACACTGACTCCAAGCCCACCTCCAGTATATCTATCTTTCAAAAAAAAAACCATGCAGGCATTTCTAGCTACTCTGATAAATCCTACAAACCTACTGTGATAACAAAACTGCAAAGTTACAAAGGTGATTTGGAAATAAAGTAATGGTGCTTCAGCCTGTGTACCAGTTTTCTGAAACAAATTCAATGAAGAGACAGCAAAATATAACTTAGAAAACACAGTGTAAGATACTATACGTTTTTGAACTAGCTGCCATTCTAGCCAATGATATAAGAATTAACAGGAAAAAATGAAAGACTTAAATTGTGATCAGCCTGAAAAAATGAAACAAAGGTAGCAAGGCAAAACTCAAGTAAATGTTATTAGTCTTTTCTGAGTAATACTTTAAGAGCAACAATGTTTTAAGGCTTAATAAGAAAATCAAATGTTTAATTTAAGAAAAACACCACAGCAATTAAAATCAGTAGGAGTCCTCTGCTAGTATAAACATGTCATCTTGTATAATATTTCTTTCTCTATTAGGCAGCATCAAGGTTAAAAGAGTAGAAAGTTAATGAGAATCCCATGTTTTATTCCACCTCTGGCCAACCTAGCATTTTGTTTGCCATAATTTACAAAGCACCCAAAGGCAAACATTATTAGTAAAACATGACTTGTGTTAGTGCAGAAGCAAGCAAGACAACAGGACAGAAAAGGTAAAGAGCAATTCAGCAGGGAGAAGAAAGAGGCTTACCAATAACATAGGCTAGCAACAACGCCAGGGTGACTGTGATAGCTGTGGCACTCAGAGCAGTGCACTTCCAGTTGCAACACCTGTAAGGTTTGTTAAAAGTGAAGGCAGGTCTGGAAAAGGTACTTCTAGGAAGAGGCCTAGGAGGTGGAGAGTAAACAGTATTGGATGTTAAAGGATAGTTCTGACTGGCTGCGCTGAAGATAGCTGAAGACCCAGATCCATGTTTAAATAGGAAATGCCTACGAAAAGAAGACAAAGAATCATGTTGTAAAAACCACGTTGTGATTTAAGAAGTGAAAGGAGCTATATAAGTACTGTATGATAAATACTGCATATATCCACAGAAAACAGCAAAGACAGGAAAACGCGTATTTGGAGCCCTGCTGTACCGAAAGCTTTTCAGCCATACCACAAGATTTCCAGCAAGTTTTAGTGACACAATACAAGGCACATGAAGCCTAAACTACCCTCCCCGTGATTCAGAGCAACGTGAAGGAAAGCTGATTTCTCAGTGCAGTACGTGGGGCTCCTCCAAGCCGAGAAGCCCGTGTGCCTTGTCACAGGGCTGTGCCCGAGACACGGGAACTGCTGCCAGCAGTGCCCACCATGACCACAAACACACCACTGGGCTTATCTCACCAGGAGTCCAAAACACATGCAGGAGCCACTGCCACTCTGAATATTTATTTTTACTATGGATTCTCTCCAGAATATAGGAAATAACAAAATGGAAAAAAAAAAAAACCAAACAACAAACAACAACAAAACCACAAAAAACAACCCGACAAAAAACAACATACCACCACCACCACCAACAATAAAAAGACAGAAGGGTGACTATTTAGAAGAAAATCTACCAGGATAACCCATTTCAAAGTACTCTATTTACTGTATAGGCAAGTACAATTGCTTTGGTACTTTTAATTGAGCCATTTTAAGGGCAGTTTTTCTTCAAATGCTTTCCCCGACTGTGGTGATTTTCAAACATACTAAGAATGAATTCATTTGGAGACCTATTTCAGCATATTTTGGAGGACTGATTGCCTTCAAGAAAAAAATAGCAAAGCCCTACATTAGCAGAAAAAAGATAAAGGTACAGAAATGTGCCTTGCAGATTGGGCTCTGGTGCAGAAATATGGAGTGGTTGTCTATAGGAAGATGGATGGTTTTCAGGACTGGCAAGTGCTCTCCAGCAGAGTATGGGAAAGGATATTTAATTTTAATCAATAACTTATTGTGCTATGTGCTCAGAAGTGGTGGCAAAAAAAGGACACATTCACATCAACCACATATTTTTTTGGAAACACTAACTTTTTTTGGACTTTCCTTCGTCTTATGTAACGAGCAAGCTTCTTCAGGGCACTCTTGCCTGACTGACACACATCTCAGCCTCATAAACCAATCTCACACCCAAAGAGGTTTAGAGCATCTCAAGTGCTCTTCACAGCTGACGTTAACCAGCCAACGTTGACATGGTCCAGAATCTTCCCAGTGACAAAAGCACCTTCACACCTTCATCAAGGCACAATACAAGTCATTGAACACAGATGGATCAATCCACCCATGCTGGTGGAATTTCTTTGATGGCTTCACAGCAGGACGTACACAGGACCAAACACTCAAGAGCATGAAACATGATTATACCGTGACATTTGACTTTAAGACTATTGAAAATACATGTTCCTGAAAAGGTAATTGCTAAAATGGTGTAATGAGTCTGATATTATGTATTTCCATTATAAGATTTTAAAAGAAAGGTTACAGTTCTCAAACTGCCAGATTATAGAAAATAAAAAGGTGTTACGGAGCAGTTTTATCTTTTAAAGGGCCTTTTATTCAGGCAGTTACATAAAAAAAAAAAAAAAGAAGGTAGATGAGAATACTGGTTAGGTTGCATTACAGACTACAGTCCCTACATATCAGGAGTCTTGAGAAAGCAGGAGGATGAAATTTTCGTGATGCTTATGTTGAATATTAGTTTTTCCTGCTTATTATGTATTACCCATGTAAAGAGCTCTCAGACAAAAAAAGGACAACTGATTCTGCCTGTGTACAACACCCCGGCATTGCATTAGACAACACATTCCAGTTTTGATTCCCAGTGACTTTCACAGCTGTAGTTATATACATTATACAGACAGCAATGCTCTGAATATAATGTCACCTGCAACTATTTCGGCTCAAAAATTCTCAACTCCAATATAGTAAAATAATAAATTCAAATGAAATAACCTAACTGTCTACAGGACTACCCTTCCTATCAGGGCACACAGAATACAGTTGGTTATTTTGGCTTCAGTGCTTCGTTGTCACACACGAAGGCTTCTGCAAGTACTTGAAGCCTTACATTTCAGTCAGCAGTTAACAAGACACAAAGTCACTTAGACTTTCAGGAGGAAAGAATGTCACAGCCAAATTCCTAAAATCCTGCTGATATTCAAGGAAGCAGAATTAGCATATAAAATAGGAAATCTATTATTATATATAAGCATATACACATATAAAGCATGGATACCTATATAAGTAGACATATATACACACGCACATATAGATATATAAACAGTCATAATGACAAAAACCTACTTATTTCATAATTTCTCATTTAAATTTCTTGGAAATTACAGTGAAATGATGTGATACTGGCAGTACTGATTGTCCTCTCTGCTGCATAGCTCAAAGACACCAAAGGTAAAGGGAAAGAAACGCTGAACTTCATTAAAGTTCCTATTAAGGGTCTAACAGTCTTGCAATCAATAGCCAGGAATAATTTCATTCTCTTGCACAAGGCTTTATAAATGTGGCTTCACAGCCTGATGGTAAAAGGCTGTGCAGAAGGATTTCTTTATTAGCAGAAGAGGGCACAGAAGCAGGATCCAGCTCACACCCTTTTAGACAGATTACTCCAGTCACACGGAGGAGGATTTACATAGCTCTAATGTGTAATAAAAATGAGATTCTGAGGCAATGTGATGCTGAAACTGAGCGAAATAATGGTAAGAAAACATTAGAAATCATAATTGTTTATGTCTTCCTTTTTTGGGAGAGTATATATAGAGTACCCAAAGACATTTCTACGCCATCTGAAGAACACTGGTGGCACAAAGACAAATTTCCAAAGCTAGAGTGTGACTATGTTCTCATAAACTCAGACAACTCATCTGTCTGAGCACATCACTGTTCCCAAAAGATGTGAGGATCCGCTAAACTGTTGCTATCGATTCTATAAAATCAGGTGCTCTCTCTAAGGAGCAAAATAATAAAAACTGCAGTTCAAAAGTTTAGATGTGACTGCAGCCTGGTGTGTGCTTTAATATTTGATCTAAGAGAAAAGCTAAGCCTTTATTTATTTATTTATTTAGTAAACTGGGAAGACAGGGAAAAATCAGAGAATTTATAAAGATGATTGATAAGATCACTTGCTCCTAGTGGGGAAATTCTAAATGTTCACAAAAACATCAAAAACACACATAAACAAGATGATAACACTCTCTTAAAAAGTGAAATACAGGACATAATCTATAAGGCATTTGTTTGTGAAATAAAAGTCACTTATTATTACACTGATAATTCCAATACATAAATAAAGGTTAAAAGCTCAGTAATAATTTCACTTGTAAAAGAGGCAGTTGGAAAACATTCCTTCTCTATGGTAACCACAAAATCTCTTTGCCTATTTATCCATTTGCTCATCTCTAGAAATGTAAAACTTTGGAACTTTGAATCCTCCCAAGTGAAGATAACTGGAAGAAAAAGATTCTTCAGACTCATAAAAAATGGGGTGGGGGTAGGATGAAAGCCCCCAAACCCAGCAAAAGCCCCAGTGAGCTCCTGTTTCTGAACTCAAGCTCTTTGCCCTCTCCAGGCTGCTGCAGCCACTGCCCGGCACAGCATGGGGTGGCTAATGAAGCAGAAGTTTGACTGGCTGATCAATACCTAGGTCTCAACCTTCTACTCTGATGTGCCCAGCAAAGAGGTGAGGATGGAGGGAAGGGAGTTGCTCGGGAGGGCAGGTGACAGAAGGCAGGAAATGAGACCTCTCAGTCCTGCTGCTCACAGAATAGCTTGCTTTCTGCAAGGAAGGAGTTCTTCTCTTCGGGGCTCTTCTAACTGCTCTTGTTCAACCTCAAGAGGAATAGTATGTAACTCCAAGAGTGCAGTTCATACAAAAATGATGAATTCGCAGCTAGGAGAAGGTTAGAGAACAAGAGTTCATTTCTTTCTTTACACCCTTTTCTATCAGGACGTTTTGTTATGTACTTCTGGCTTCTTACCTGCAATGGTAATTTAAGTCTACGCATGGAGCAACATCCCAACTGAATTCATGTGGCAGTAATATAATACTACTACAGAAACCAGATTAACTCCACACAGAATTCCTTAATTAAATTATGAGAAAACATTTTTATATCCCAAGACTGTAGTAATGTCCATCAGCTTTGTCAAGGACTTGATATCACTTCTGTGCCTAGTGTCTGTAGGCCTAGAAGTCCACCTTCATTTGTACCTATAACATGTTTTCCTTCCATTTCCATTCAAAACTTGAGGTTTGTAAGAGGGGGAAAAAACGAAGAACAAAATCAGATTCCAAAGTGAACTATTGGGTGAATTAGTAGAAATACAAATCTTGCAATACCCTGGCCAAAAATTTAGTTTGAATTTCTTTGGATAAACCAAGCAGGAAAACATTTGTATTTGCACGTGTCTCACGTTCAAGAAATAGTTATCTAAAGTGTTATAAATTGCCTCATAGGTATGTGATAGAAAAACTAAGTCTTCAGTTTGGCAATTTAATTTTTTTAATTTCTTTTAAACTAAATTCTTTAACTGCATATTATGTAACTGTACACCTATACCAATGTTTAAGTAGGCAATTGAAGTAACTCTTTTAGATGTCTACAGAAGTACCAAGGGAATTTTAAGGAGCCACAACACCTGAAACATAAGAAGGATTCTGATTTTTAGTATAACCACAAAATACGTAAAGATCGTAGCCAAGAGGGATTTGGAACTGATACAGTTGCCATCTACTTTGGCAAACACTGACCATGAGCACATTGTTACCTAACTCTTTTAAGTCACATAATGTTTCCTGTGATAATGGGAAGAAGCAGAAATTTGCTCTTTTCTCATTTCCTACCCATGCTATTCTGCACCCCAAGTGAGAGCTGAAAAAAAATAAAGAGGAGACTTCTAAACTTAGATAATGATCAGAACGTGGACCTCTGTTTATAAATCTTGCATATGGCACCCAGCAAACTATACAGGATAAAAATGTGTACTTGACAACAAAGACAGCTGCACTACACTCTCCTCCTGCACACCATGACTTACAAAGAGAATCTGACCTATAATTTTATCTGCTTTGTTTTACCTTTTTATGTACAAGAACTGTAGGAACAAGAATACCCATGGGTGAAGGAAAAAGGAAGTGGCTGTGCAAACTATTTATCTAATTTATTGTATCATTCTATTTTTACATGCATAATTGAAATGTATTTGAAACCCCCTAGAGATTTACCTTTGGGAGTAGAACTGCTTTGTTAGAATTTCCTCTTTGAGCTGGACTTGCCTTTGGAATCATTCACATCAAACCGTTTCCCTTTATTCCCTCATGTTTTCTCTACATAGTGTATGAAAACGTGGCCCTGTGACCCTGGATGGGAAAGGATGTAAGAAAAAAACCTGTATCCTTTACTTTTTGCTTCAGTACAGAACAACAAGTGACATGATGCTGACTCACTTGCCTGTTGTTGCTTTAGGCAAGCTGAGCCTGTTAACCAGGTGACTACACTTTCAAGTGCCTGGTAGAAATCTGGGACAATAATTACATAAATATAGGACAATGCCAAAATCAATCAAGAACAGCTTCTAAAATGGAACAGTTGTCCAAAACACAACTGTCTTCTTGTTTCATTGGCTATTTAGTGAAAAAAGAACCCTTTCAAAACAAAACCTTCCACACCAGGGACATAAATTACTCTTGTATAGGTCATTATGGGCTTTATTATTATGATACATGGTGACATTGCTACATTAATCCAGTAGTTCTCAAAAGTGCTTCTGTGTGGCTTAGAACTTTCTTTTAGCACTACAACCCAAACAACAGCTGAGTAAAACTGATCAATGCACATGGAGATTTGTGGGTTAAGGAAGGAATAAGCTTGTAGTTTCAATAAATTTCAAATTTTTCAAGTGGAAAATGAGAATAATGGTACTTAAAATAATGTTTACAAAAGCTATATAAAGAATAGTATGTAATATTTGCAGAGGAATTTAAAACCATGAATAAAGAAGGATAAAAATACCAATATTGTCATTTTGTTGCTTATATTCTGTAGTTAGAACTATGACTTAGACAGGAATGAGTAAACTGAAGCAGAAGTAGTTTCCCCATGGTTTACTTAGCCACAGTCTCCTCCTTTGGGTATTTAGTATACTACAAGTGACTTTTATTATTAGCATTTGAGTCTTCCTAATACCTGCACTTATATGCAGATAGTCTAAAGCCAAGCTGTGTAACTACTGTGACAAATAACACAAATTTGACTTCATAAAAGGTGTATCATATTAACTACCTGAATACTATCTAGCCTTCCAAAACGCATCTCTCAGAAATAGCCATCCAGGGGATAGATACACATTTCCAGACAATAACATTACACACACCTCTGTGATTTTCTTGGAAATGAAAGGATAGAATCCTTTGCATACCTCTGACCCTTTCCCACTGGCTCCGTTTTCCAAATCAGCCTTTTGTAGGAACCTGTAATTCTCTTTCAAAATTTGTAATCAATCTGTTTCTGATTTTGCAATATGAAAACACTGTTTCATAGAAAGCTAACATGCTGTTTGCTTACTGGAGGCCATAAAATAACAACATATCTTTATTTTTAGTTACAACTTTATTACTATTATTATTGCTATTCCATTATTTAAAACAATGAGCAAAGAATAGCTGCAGAGTGATTGTTCAAGTCACTATAGGAAGCCTGCATAAAACCCCCTTAGACATACAAATACTACCCCACTGCTCCAGGGAAGCCCACACCAGAGCTTCTCCCAAAGAAAGAAAAAACAATAGAGTATATGAGCCATTTAAATCATCATATTGTCCTTCACAAATGGATCTCAAATTATTCAAAAGGAGGACACTCAAGTGCCACTGCTGCCAACATGAAAATTGTATTTCACTGTAGCTGACAAATGTTGATATTTTTACTTCCACAGGAGATGCTTTCATTCTCACATTATTAAATTTAGGGTCATATTTACAGCTTTTATTTTAAGTTCATGGTCATATTTACAGTTTTCAATTTGTCTTTTACAATTCAGAAGTCTTAGATATCTTTAGATCTTTTTTTGCTGTGCAGCAAAGACACCTGGGACTTGGGCTGAATTTAAAGCCCTTGCCATGTGTCTGGTTTTAATATGGTCAGCCTCTCTATAGGTTAGATTTATTGTTTAATTAGGTAGAAAATTACAAAATACAAGTGAAATGTCGTAACAGCAAATACAGAGCAACATGATTTGAAGGAAAGATCATAAACGAAGCCCATCCCTGCATTTATATTTGGCATAACCACACATCTGGCCATTTAACTCAGGAGCAGACTCCATACCAAACAAGTTCCTAATGAATTGCATTGCTCGAACAGTCATTGTCTCCCTGCTGGGTGGTTTCTGACCATTAACACCTCTGTGCCCTGGGAGCAGTAAAAGCCATCCTCTTTGCTATGGCAACCTTGGACTGGGAAAAAGGCAGGCACAAAAGTGCTTTCTGTATCTCTGCACTGGAGGCAAGAGTCAGAAGGTGCTCAAATGACTAGACCAAGGAGAGAAAAGCCTTCCAAGAGCTCACACTGAACCACATGAGTGTGCATTTATATATGCATCTTTCTTTCATTATTTCCCCCCCTAGCACTACTCCAGCTTAAACAGAAAGTAAGCATGTACAAGTTCCTGTGATTTGAAAAGCTACCAATGGACTTTTTGAGGAGCACAATAATTCTGAGCTTGATTTAAAAAAAAAAGCAAGGGAAAACCATAGCATGGAATACAACTCCTGAGAAGTGACAGTTTTCAAGATCACCCCTAAGCTAAACAATTATAAACAAGATGGTATTTTTAGAGAAACAGAGATCCAGATAATCTTAAATCTGCCCCTTAAATAACTATATAATAGAGAAAAGAATGACTCCACCTATATAATGAGCACAAAAAAGTTCTTGAATTCCAAAACTCTCCAAGTTTTTAAGTGTTTAGAGCCACAATCAAACTTTAGCGCCCTGAAATATTGCTGAATAGTAACTGAAAATCACAACTGCTCTGAACCACAAATGCTTCTCTTATTATTCTAGTACCTCAAAGTTCTATATAAATTAATGATAATTGAATCTCAGGTTCATGGTCTGGTACCTCACTGTCCCCTTAGAGGAGCTATTACCATGGTGATAAGATTGCTTAAATTAAGCTGTCTTTTTCCACAGTGCTTGGCTCATTGCCAGTGCAGTGAAGGGAGATTTCAGTCCATTCAGCACAGCATTAACCTTACTGCCAACACTGCTAAATGGGTTAGAGGGGCTAGAAAGAAATTTGATTTAAAAAGGAAGGAAGAAGCAAATAAGTAAAATACTGAAGCATAAAACAGGATGAAAACCCCACCACTTTGAAACAAAATCAAAATTAGGTGAGTTTTGCTATTTAGAAAACTCAAAAATTCTAATGCTTGGGTAATCTAAATGCAAAACTTTGGTCAAAAGAAGTATGTCCAGTGGTTTATCCATGAGGGAACTGTAAAAGACCACAGGGAGGATCAGAATTAATGCCAGGTAAAACCCCACTATTTAACATCCAGTTTTTTTCTTCTTCTCTGAGAACTTGACTGAAGTGGGAAAATAAACAGCAAACACCAGAAGAGGAAAAAAAACCAAACAAACCAACCAACCACAAACAAAAAACACCTCAGGAAAAAAAGCAAGATATGGAAATAAATACTGAGGCAACTAACAGGGCACGGAGAAAACGAGAAACACGCCTTTGAATTGTCAGGCTTTAATACACACTCCATAAAAAGTAGTAAGCTCTGCTCAGATGGGGCTTTCAGAGATAATGACAATGTAGTACACTGTAAATCTTAAGATTTGAAACATTAGACCAAAGTATCTGTGAAGCCTGAAAAAACAATTATTTTAGTGGAAAGGAAAGGGCTCAGCAATAGGTTGCAAGTACTTAAAAAAAATCATTTTATCTAAGAGCCCAGTAACATTATCCTCAAAAAGAGAATCAACGTTTCCTCTGCTTTTTTGTGGTGCGTGAGATCCTTGCAGCCTTTTTCTGGCAACACTTGCCCATTATTTCTCTGTGTGACAATGAAATCACTGCACGTTCATAATTCATTTTAATAATGAGCATGCTTTTTTAACAACCCATGTGTGCGTGCAGACAGACAGAGCCTGCATGGGCATCTGCAGGCACATCAGCACAGCCAGCTGGCAGGGTGAGCTGCCACTCCTACACCTACAGCTCTTCTTCATCACCAGCCACTCCATGGCATACCCGCTGAAGTTTTCAGGGGGTTCCTACTTCTTATTTTCATTTGGGTTGCTTATCATCAGAGTAACTGCCAGAGTTAGAGAAGGGACCTTGGCAATGGCATACATCTAGACTCTATTTTTGGCTTTGCCAAAAGCTTGTATTAACTTGGACAAGGAACTTTGCCTTTCCAAGTCAGTCACCTCACTAAATATTTGGGCTAGTAAGCTGGGTCCTGACAAAGCTCTTTTGCAGATTAATCCACACATACAACGCTTCTAGATGAAGAACAAACCAGCATTTTGGATTTGCCCTTTTCTATAAAAATTTATCAGAGGTTTTTACTCCACAAAAAAAAACTTTCAGAACACATACCTCAGTACACGTCTTTACTGCGGCCCTTTGCAGTCTAACCAAGGGGTTCAAATTCTAATTACACAAGAATACATGTTTAATCAGAGTATTGCAAACATTTTCAGAACTACAGTATCTTATTTTACATAAATTTGACACATTATCATCATGAGCAGACTCATAAACTTGCTTCATTTCTGACTGTCCAGAATGAAAAGGATTTACAGTCACCTGATTACTTCTAAGAAATCTTCTCCTGTCTGAAAGTTCTCTAATATTACTTGGCTGCAGATAAACCATGCAAACACATGTGCTATTTATGGATTAACAAGAGATGCAGTGGGAAGAAAAGCTGAACATGTGCATTCTGATTTTTGCCTGGTTATTACAGTAGGGAATACATTACTCTCTAAGTCTTTTTTTTTGACTGCAAACGTTCCAAATTAAAAAAATAAATCTGCTTAGACATATTAGGTAGGTACATATTAGGTAGATTGAGCACTAGTAAAGATTTAACACAGAAACACAGCTGCCAACGACATGTTTCCTTTTCTTTTGTAGGATTATTTTTAACGGGCAGCTAAATGTTAATGGAGAAGGAATGCAAGAGAAACCAGATATCTTTTCAATTCTAGCTGAATCATTCCCTGTTAAAGGAAGAAAAAAACAAGCTGCAAGCCCTTCTTTTTTCAGGCTGCACTGCATACACCACGGGCTTCTGGGAAGTGGTGATCACTAATGTTTATTACAATGTTCCCCTGCTATATCACTTGTCTGCACATAAACTGCAGCTCCACCTTGGCAAGCAGTCCCACAGACTCAACTTTCAGATTACAAAGCCTTTCAGCCAGCCTCACGAGAGGCTGCAGCTAGCTACCAGAGGGGCCATGAAATCAGCTGACACAACCCCTGAAGGGTAGGAATGTGGAAAACTCCCAGAGTGTGTGAATCCCTAACCTGTAGCCCACAGTACGTTTTCCAGTCTGAATTCCTAATCTACTGCACAGCCCTTTTTTTCAGGGTCCAGTTATATAGTTATAGATATAACTACGTATTTGTGCTTTATGAGTTTTTAATTGGCAGAAATAGTAAGAAACCAGGAAGATCAAAATGAACTCAAGAGACTTAAAATTTGCACAGAATTTTTGGTCTGACAAGAACATGGTGAACAAGGATGCAGAAAGGCTAAACAAGTTCTACCTAACTACTAACTGAAGAGAACCAAAAGAAACTAAAAGAACACATAGGGATCAGTCTTATATGCAGCAGAATATATAGATATATAACTTGTTGCACCAGAAATGACAGAGATTTATCTTTATAAAAATTCTGTAAACAGAAGCTTCTAGCTCTATGAGAACTGGCTGAACCCAAATTTTATTTATGTTTGCTTCCTGAAGAAAATTTTCCATCCTCCTTGATTCTTTTTGTGATTTGTCCTTAAGACAAATAAGGAAAGTTTTATTTCCAAATGAATCAGTTTACTCTTCAATCCCAACTTAATAGCTTTTCAGAGAAGAAAAAATTTGGCATTTCTGCTTAGCAGCAGTTAAGATGTATACTAAAATTAAGTTTTGTAACAAAATAAAACCAACCTTCTTATAAAAGAACAAAAGTTAAGTTTCTGTGATTAATTGTGATAACTGGCCCTTGGACATATGTTTATTAAAATGAAAACATTTCCATGCATAATACCTTATATTCTCTGGATTAGATCAGCTGGATGTCAGACATCTACCTTTCACCAAACACAACTTTCACAGAGAGTCATGTATTTTACATGTATTTAAATGCCAAGACCCAAAAGACACCCTAGACAAAACTTCTTGGTGCTCTGTTCAGTGAAGAGGAAGAAGGTTGTAGAAAATCAAGGGCTTATTTTAAGCACCAAGTCAGCAAACACAGCTGTAATTGGAAGCCATCAAATGAGCTAATACTAATCTATTTGTTAGCCAATGCCATCAGGAACAAAAAAGCTTATTATAGCAAAGAAGTCAGAGCAAAATTATGCATTTACCTCTGTGGCAGAATTTTGGGTACTGAAACACAGGTTTGCTGAATACAGACTGTATTTGCTCTCAATTATTTTTCAGAGTAGACTATTTGTGTAGATTGTGAAGGACCGTGAAGCTGAACCCTCCCTTCCCCAGCTCCCAGAGGTGAGGCTCTCCCTGCTCCATACCTGTCTTGGGCCTCTGTCGTTTCTCCATTATCAAATGATATTCTTTGTGTATATATGCAATAAAGCGTTGAAAGACACATTGAGGAAAATATTATTTTAGCATTACTTCCTATCTTACTCACAGGAAAGCTACAGCTTGAACACTGACTCCAGAAGTGCCAGAGTATCACCCTGATTAAACAAAACGTTGATGACAAAATGGCCCCGGGAGAATGTGGGAGGAAGAGACAAGTGCACAAGCACAAATCCTCACTGCACACAACTCGAAAAATACTTATCTACACTCCTGAAGGAAATCAGTGTCTTCCAAAAGTTTGAAAAATTATATATATATATATATATATGTATACACATGTGCATTAATGATATAGATTAATCAAATACATAAGGCCTCACGTTGCTCCATGACACAGCCTCAAATCAAAATGCGTTGACGTCTTGTGGAGGACAAACTCGTAACTCCCCATCACCATCTGATTTCCATGTCTGGCTTCCTCCCCACATTTATTTTTTTT